>NW_015387076.1:26962-43245 GCF_001527695.2 Protobothrops mucrosquamatus
GCTAGTTAGCCAACCAGCAACGGGCATGAAACTGTATGCAGATGGAGAAGGGCAATCACCCTTAATGGGCGATCAATGGTGAAGGGCAATCACCCTTAATGGGCGATCAATGGTGAAAGGCAATCACCCTTAATGGGTGATCAGGATATGCATAGGGGATTAAGGGGGGGAATACAAAGAACACAACAGAAAACTTGTCCATATTACATTATATATTTAAAAATCCCTTTCAGGGGTATGCTTCTTCTGTTCTACTGGGAAATCATCAGAGCCAAGCTGCTGTTATGCAGCCAAACCTCCTTTTTCATCCTGTTGCTTCCAGGCAGACCACTGTATCAGTCACTCTGGAATAGCTTTGAGAGGTTTACTCCTGTGAATTAGAAACCTCTTCTATCATATGGAAGAGAGGAAAAGAAGGGAAATTAGTGGGACGGGCAGAATGAAATGAGAATGGAAATGAAGAAAACTAAATATGTGAGTCATAATCACAATGCACAAAGGACATTGATGTTACAGAGAATTTCTCACATTGAAAGTAGAGGCCAAATTGTGTTAAACAATTTCTGCAGTATGTTTTTTCACACACATGCGTGCACACACAGTTTAATTACCAACAATCTATGACTGAAGTGACTGAGAAGTAATTAAATTATAAGAGTCACTCATTTTAGGCAATCTATAACTTTATCCAATATTCCCTCTGCTTTTTACTAAGGTATTTTATGAAACAAGTGTCATATAGAAAGATAAATACCGTTATGTGTGTAGCTGCTATGGGGATGATAATTGCTAATCCTAGGGAGAGCAGATACCGTGGATTATGATCTGTAGAGCAGGGCTTTCAACCAGTGGTACGGGTACCACCTGTGGTACATTGGCACCTGGCAGGTGGTACGCGACCATCCTAGAAAAGTGGTAGCAGGGGAAGGAAATGAGCTGAACCGGTGGCAGCACCGCACAAGCCTGAGCGAGAGATGGCTGGAGCTGCAGGGCTGTCAGGGCTCAGCGGAAGTGCCAGGATCAGTACCGCTTTCCAGATGATTGGCACTTCTTTGGGGCTGTCAGGGCTCAGTGGAAGTGCCAGGATCAGCGCCAGGCTCCAGCTGGAGCTCAGCACTGATCCTGGTGCTTCTGCTGAGCCCAGAAGAAGCGCCGATCAGCTGGAATGTTGCAGCATCTCCAGGGTCTTGTGATTTACATTCAGATAGATGCTTGGCAACTGATTCATATTTATGATGGTCACAGTGTCCCAGGGTCATGTGAAGTGACCAAAACCTGCTGCAACCACCCAGCAGACGGGGGGAATAAAAACCAAACACCCCCACCCCACCCCTGCTACCAATCCTCAACAGAAATGCTCACAACAATGAAAACCTCAGACAGGAGGAAGAGCGCCGCCGCAGGCAGGTGTCTTGCTCGGCTGTGGCTTGGGAGGCACTTTTTTTCAGTGCCATTGTAACTTCGAAGAGTCACTAAGCGAACTGTTGTAAGTCGAAGATTACCTGTACTTTATCACTTTTTTCCTTTTTTTGGGGTCATCAAGTTTTTGATACCTTGCTAGGTGACTGGTGGTACTCGAATGTTGCCATATCCTAAAAGTGGTACAATGGGTGAAAAAGTTGAAAAGCCCTGCTGTAAAGGGTTTAAAAATGACTGTCCTAATTTGAAAATGATCAACTTGAAATTACTGCTGGGTTTGGGCTGGATCATTTTTTATGGGTTTTCTGGGTTTGATATATTTTCTCATTAAGGGTTTGATTGTGTGCATCATTTTTTAATGAGGAAAAAAATGAGGGAAGAGAATATTTATTTTGGGAAAAATTGAGGAAATAGCAAATTCTGTTGTTTCAATTAACTTCCCTTCTCTTCCTCTTTTCCATGTGATAAAGAGGCTTTTAATTCACAGGAGTAAACTTCTCAAATCTGACATTCCAGAGTGACTGTATACAGTGGTCTGCCTGGAAGGAACAGGGTGTAAAAAGGAGGCTTGGTTGCGACACAGGAGCTTGGTTCTCATCATTTTCTCAGTAGAACAGAAGAAATATATCATTGAAAGGGATTTTTAACATACAACGCAATAGGGACAATTTCCCCAGAAAAATCATGTCTCTGTTTTACCATTTCTCTCATTCTGAAACTGAGAACAGCCAACCTGCCAGCATTGAAAAAGGAGGGAGGGAGGAAAATATTTATTTGGTGAAAAATGAGAAAATAGCAAATATTAAGGAAGCATTTAAATTCTCTTCAAGTAATATTGTTATACAACAAATACTTTATTTTTCTAACAGTATGTTTTCTTACATATTAGAATTTATCAGTTATGAATACCATATATCTATTACAATAATATGGAAATGTAGTTCATAATACCTTTTCACATTAGAGCTTCTTTTTTAGTTACGTTAAATATGTCTATTATGCTAATAGTTCATTATACTTTAGTGGAGTAGTTACTTACTTACTTTATTTGTATGTAAAGTAATTACTTACTTACTTTATTTGTATGTGTGGAATGTCACCTGTCATTCAATCCACACACTAACAACAGCAAAACAATAACGCAACCAAAGGTCTCATATGATGACTATAAATATTGATATGTGACTTGAATGTTCTCATCATCCAGAGATCGAAGTTTGATAAGCTGTGAACAATTCTTAGTGGATATCAGCCTGTTTATTTGGATAATATTTTACTGAAATTCCATATTGAAAGTTTTGTAATAGTAACCATCTTTCCTCAGAGAAATCTCCTTAGCATCTATTTCATTACTGATAGTTCAGTTCTTTCCACCTTACTATGATAGTTTTATTTCTGTAATATTTAGAATATCTCATAAAATCTGTTACGTTAACTTCTCATACTTTTAATTGGGTCCCTACTTTTAAATGATTGTTTTATTAGCTGTTTTTTAAAGGTTCATCTAGATTGGGATTTGAGGTTTTATTGTACTTTATTATTAATTACAGGGTGACTCATAAATCTTAGAAGTTGATGGGATTAAGTCACAATTAACATAGGCTGGATAAAAGCCAAGGTGAATGTTTCTTCTCAGTACAGTATTTGATTATTTCCAGTAAATCAGTCAGCTTTCCAGAATTAGCTAGAAAGAAAAAATCTATGATAGGAAAAATAATCCAAGAGTATCAGCTTGCCTTTCGTACAACAGATAGCTACATTTAGCCATGAGGACAGTGTTGTATGTCTGTGAATATGTGCATGTGTATATAACTAGGCCTTTCTTTTTAATATATACATATTTTTATTTTATTGTTAACCATCCTGGTCAATTTTTTCTTGTTGCTAATGCTGGTCCACAACTGATTTTTGATACTTACAGAAATAAAAGACCATCATTACAAAAATATGATAATGATCATCAACATCCATTTAGTAATACAGGTAATTCTCAACTTACGACCACAACTGAGCCAAAAAATATGTTTTTAAGTTAGAAATTTGTTAAGTCAGTTTTGCCCCATTTTATGACTACCCCTGCCAGATTTGTTAAGTGAATCACTGCAGCTATTAAATTAGTTATACGGTTGTTAAGTGAATCTGGTTTCTGTCAGAAGTTTGCAAAAGGAGATCACATGACTCCAGAACACTGCAATCATCATAAATGTAATTCAGTTGTCAAGCATCCAAATGTAAAGTACGTGACTGTGGGGATGCTACAGTGGTCATAAGTGTGAAAAATGTTCATAAGTCACTTTTTTCAATGCCAGTGTAACTTTGAACAATCACTAAACAAACTGTTGTAAGTCAAGGACTACCTGTAACGACAGCAAAAACAGGCTGAACCAGAAAACAAAGGCTGCTTATATTTACACTGTAAACACTTTAAACTCAGGAGAAACAAACAAACAAAAAGTAATCACATAGTTTAGCAAAACCCTGAAGTCTTTACTATGAAGCATCATAGAATGATAATGGTGGTGGTGGTAGTAATAGTGAAGGAAGCAATTCTCCTGAATTTTTAGAGTGCTGATGAGAAACAGAGAATGTCATAAACATAAAATGTTCAGGAAACATATTACTGTAGACTTCAGTAGTTAGATTGAATATAACCAAAGTGTCAATAATAGTTGCAAAACTCAAGTGGTTTATAAAGAATTACATACATGCACTAAGAGGCATAATTGTACAACTGTGTTTCCCACCATAGAACAGGGATGTCAAACTATAGGATGTCAAACTGCCGGCCCGTGGGCCCGGTTTCATCATACTGAGGCGGCGCCCACCCCAGCTGCGGCAATGCAAAAAAAGTCATGACACATCATGACACATCACATGATGTGGCAACTTTGACACGTGTGTTGTAGAACCTTATAGACAATCAGCAATATAGCTATTTAACAGCAGTTGGCTAACAGCATCTTCTGGAAAGGCTTACATCAATCTTACAACAACTTGCCCCAACCTACTTGGAGTCCAAGTAAAAACAAATATGATCTATTTTGTCTGCAAAAAATATGAAATTAATGACAAATTAGTGATGTTCCATGGTCAATTTCCAGCATTTGATAGACAAGATATCACATAGTGTAGAAAGTTAATAATTGCTTGATCTACTGAATGACATTAAATAAGCACTCTTTGCTCTCACACTTCATCTAAACATATGTCACTGTCACTGATACCATCCAAGATGGTTACTTGGATACTTCATGCTCAATATAATTCTCCCCTGAATTTCTCACTTTTGCACATGAATAATTAGACTCAGCATATCAATCAAATAAAAATTGCACTGTGAGCTACTGAATATATAATGTACAATAATAGATGTGTATGAATATGAATACAAACACCTATGATTATTTTTTTCATGTAATAGCTATGATATATCTACCTACAGTCATAGGCTATTAATAATTTTCAACTGCACAAAGTAAATTACAAATAGTATATGCAGCATAATACACAATATATTGTTTTAGTGTAACCATAGTGACCATTTCTCTCCAAGCCAATGGCTTCTTCACTCTCATTCCAGCAACTGCCATAAAAGTGGTTTACTTTCCTAAAATATTATTGAAAAAACGTATCTTTTAAACTTCAAAATACAACATTTAGATCTCATTCTATGAGTCAGTTTTTATACATAAATAATTATTTTTAATTAAAACAATTTTCTTTGAGAGAAATTTTGTATGAGGTAGTAGCAACACTATTTCAATTCTTATTGATACTGAATACTAAATTACATCATTCTTCTTTGTATTTGAATTCTTGTCAGTTTCTCTAAAGTAGAGGTGTAAAACCTGTAGTTACGCAATTGTTACATGATAAGGAAGCTAAAATATTGAGATCATGGATATTATATTAAGTATTTTTAATGTATTCATTTCTAAATGTATATTTGTCCTGGCTTCAGTGTCTCAGTTTGTGAATTAACTTAGAAGAAAGTGTGGAGTTGTGTTTTATTGGAAATGGCCCTGAATATTTCTTCCTGGTGTTGCTGTCTCTTGGCACCACTATATCTTTCACCATTGCTATCTTCTGATCTTTGCTCATAAGTGGGCTATTCGAAGAAACTATACACATGCACACACGCATGCAGATACACAATCTGATTGCATCATAAGCAATACAAATTTGTATTTATTGATAGCTAAATGTAAACTTTTGTTTCCTCTATTTACTAATGTGTCAGTGATTGCACTTTAACTGAATTTGAACACCATTCCTCTCTAAGCCAATAGTCTCTTCACTCTCATTCCACTAGCAGTCATAAAAGTGGTTTATTTTCCTAAAATATTATTGAAAAATTATAATTAACTTTCACAATAAAATATTTCAGACTTAATTCTATGATAGCCATTTTTATATATAAATAAATTATTTTAAATTAAGTTTAATTATTTTAAATTTATTTACTAAGTGACATAGAGTCCCTTTGATGAGATCAGTGGTGCAGAAATTTAATAAATAATATCATGATTTCAGAAATGTTGCTTCTGTTTCCACTTTTTAAACAATATAGACATTCTTATTACTTGATGAATTTAGAACCATAATATTTGACATGATAAAATATAAAGACAAACTTTAAAATTCAATCTTTATATTTTAATGTTTACAATACTTTATTTAAATAATTGGCTCTAAATTGATAGAGATATCTGCTTATTTCCCAAAGCCCCATCCTTTTGCATCTACAGCATTCTTGTCATTATTTCAATTTTCTATATTTCCCTGCCTTGTTCCAGTGATTCAATATATTTATCAAGAAATGGAAAATGAGACATAGCTACATGATAGGGAGTTCAGATTCTCCTTGGAACAGTTGCCGTACCAAGGAGAGAAAGTAGCAGTCTGAGCTAGGATCCAGAGAACACAAATCCCAGATCTCTGAGAGAAACATGACACAAGTGCTAAACAAATCCTGAAGTATATAATTTTATATTCTTTTCTTTGATAGTGGGACTTGAATCTTTGCTTCTGTCATTGGTGGAAAAAGCCACTTTTCCTAGAAGATAAAATGTGAAAATAATTGTAGCAGATTTTGGAGTCTCTTGGTAGAGGACAGTTTGCATACATTAAAAATACATGTCGAGCAAGTTGGCTTTCGTATGTTCGTTATTTCATGCTGCAGGCATAGTACTAAATTTACCTTTCATACTTGTAGTCAGACAGAAATATTCAATTATAGGTATGCTTATTTTGCAATTTGCAAAGTCACCAACAAATACCATGTTTTTCAACCATATGGAAGTCATACACTGCCTGACTAATTTTCTCCTTATTTATATATGCCTGAAGTTATAACAGCAAAATCATATTTGAAATGAGAATCCTAACAATTATATTCTACTTGCTCTTTTTCATAAGTTAGAAGTTGTTTTGTATGAGTATGTTACCTTCATCCAATTAATCTGAAATCCAATAATTAGTAAACATGACCCATTCTCTTCAAAGCATCTTAACCTTAGAAAAACCTTATAATGCCTATCTGGACAAAAGTAGCAATGGTAATAAAAGAAAAGAAAACCACAATCAAAATGTTTATGAATAATGAGCCTTAATTCAGTTTTAAAGTACTGTGTTTGCATTTGACTAGCTCATAATGAGGGACTAAAAAAAATGAAAAACTGTAGCTAATTTTTACTTCTCCAAGTGCCAGTTTCTTTTACATAGCCAAAAACAGCATTGTTGTCATATTGAAGTCACTGATAGCAGGCCACCTTGCAAGAATTAAAAAAAATATCAGATCATCAAATGGCTAAAGATGGCTAAGCAGTATATATACAAAACCAAAAAAAAAAAAAAAAGAATAAAGCACTCTGAAAATAGACATAGAACCCTGAACCTAAATATTCCTATGCTAATTTAGAAGGGAAACTGATGAAACCATTTAATTTGCTATACTTCCAAAGTGTGCAAATGTTTTATGATATCAGACTTATGATAAAAAACTCAGTGTTTTTTTTCCCTTAATAGTCAACAAAGTAGTAAGGCAGGGGTGTCAAACTCAATTTCACTGAGGGCCGCATTAGCACTGTGGTTTCCCTCGGGGGGCTGGATGGGTGTGGCCAGGGTGGGTGCGGCCTACTGGGTGGGTGTGGCCTACTGGGTGGGCATGGCCAGCTCTACATCGTTCGTGTCAAGGGTGCCTGTGGGGGCCTGGGCAGGAGTGGGACAGATCTGAGGCTCTGGCAGAAGGAGGTGGGACTGGGACAAGTGCCAAGGCATGATCCATTTCTTCATTCCTCACAAAGGGTGACACCTCCCCAGCATGCACCCAGGGGGCGGGGCTGACACGGCAGGGGCTGGTTCCTCGCTGTTTCTAGATGGCCTTGTGGAGCTAAGACTGAATGCGTTTCAGCATAGATGGCCACTACAAAATTGTACATTGGCTCCCGGCCGGCCTGGGCCAGGGCCAAGGCAGTGCGGGCCGTTCCCTCACTGTTTCTAGGATGGCTTCGCAGGCCACATGAAACCACTTTGCGGGCCGCATCTGGCCCCTGGGCCTTGTGTTTGACATGTCTGTAGTAAGGGAATTAAAAAAGGGTGTCCTGCCCAGTTGCAGGCAGGAATAAATATGAAGGAATAAGCAACATGAGAGTTTGCAGGATGACGGGTTTTCCTCAAAATGAATGTTTGCTATTTTGTTGTTTCATGTGATAAACAACAAGATGGTGTTATATATTTATATATTTACTTCTGTATACATTATACTTTGTAAAATCTTGGCTGACATATAACAAACTAAATAAGAGTTAAATACAAATATATATACAGTAACAAAGGTTAGTAAAATAATTAATGAAATAGACTAAATGTTATTTATTTTTATTCTGCTTTTATTATTTTTTATAAATAATTCAAGTTGACAAACATTTTAATATTCCTTCAATCTCTTACTTTCCGTACAACACAGACTATATTGAAAGCTAAAAATATAACAATTCTGAAAATTATTTTAACATAGTGAAACATGAAAAAGTATGCCGATTCCAAGCTTAATATCTACCTAAATATTTTATAACCAACTGAAATTGAAGAAAAAATGTCAAACTAGCTTTAATGAACTATAATTATTTCATATTTCTTTTCAAAGATAACACTGCTGGAAGTAATTCTTTGATAGTTATAAAGACTGTGTAGTAGCCCTAGATTTTATTTACTCTCAAAAAAGAGAATGAGAGAATTATTTGGTAATGAAAAATGCAGTGAAGGCATTAAAATGATAAAAGTTAGAAAATTTTCTCTGTCAGTGTGAATAAAATATCCAGGTGTTGAAATTATATTGCCTTTAATTTATTTCAGTGCAAAATTAAAACTTATGCTTGACATATATAAACTGATATGACACAATTTGGTGATGTATGTATTTTAAATTGTTTAAAAGTATTTTTCATAGTTAATATCTATTTACTTTAATAACTTTAGGCATTGCTTAATCAGAATCTTTTATTTTCTGTGTCTATCTGCCCCCCCCCATTTATCTGTGGTTCTTTTGCTCCCTCCCCCCATATCTATATGTTTTGTTGCTGGTTGTTTGGTTATTTGGTCTTCGTTTCAGTATAGAAAAAGAGGATTGAAACATACTGGTCTGAACAATTTGATGTATTAAAAATATAGCTGTTGAGCTGAATGTCATTATTTATCTACATCTTTTAAACTTTCTTCTATTTTTGTTATGTAAAACATGTAATATGAGAATAGGACAATTCAGTATTATTATTATATTCTAAAATTACTCAGTGGATTGTTAAATGTAGAGATATATAGTATGTGGGAATATCTGATTCATCATAACCAGGGCTTTTTTTCTCATAGAACGCCCAGAACGGAGTTCCGGCACCTTTTTTGAATGGAACCTTGTAGGGTAGGCAAGGCAGGTTGTATGACATGTATGAGTTCCGGCACCTTTTTTTTTTTTTTAGAAAAAAAGCACTGATCATAACCACACTTTTCTCAGTATTTCAATGGCCACTTATTATTCTTCACGAAAACAAACAAATCAAATTTTGTTATCCATATATTTTTTATAAACTACCTCTGAACATTAGCAGTGTCCTGCTGGTCTTACCCAAGGGGGTAAATAAATAAATAAACAAAATATCTTTTTCTGTTTCCCTTGCCATTAATATTGTATTATATCTAAAAACCTATTAAAATAGCAAATACTTATTGAATTTTCAAGATGCAGATCAATTGATTTAGAATATCAGCTAAGTTTGGAATGACAATTATGATATTGGTTGGAATTAGTAGTGTAATTTTCAGTTTTTTGAGCAGTGAAGACCAATTTCCATAGTATTTTAAGAGACTCGGGAAAAAGTGTCTGCTGTTGATTTTTTGCCTTGAACATTTTTGTAAAATGTTCATTTATATTTAATATTTGGAATATAGATTTGATATAATAAGAATTTAAACTTTAAACTGGGTTTTTCTTTAACGCGAAGATACTATAATATAATTTTATGCTATTTAAATACTTTAAGAAAACTATTTAAAAATAATTGTTTATAGCAGCTGCAGATTTTAATAAACAGCTTATTTTCATGTTATTGTTCTTGTCAAAAATGTACAAGATCAAAAAAATAAAATATAACAACATCAAAGGAAGGGCAGTTGATTATATATTCATCTCATTTCATTCCCATTTTTTTTTAATTTGCAGAATCAATATTTTACATTGTCTTAAAACTTTTGGAGAAAACACAAGGAAAACAGGCATCCTGATTCATTGGTTTGAGACCAATGAATTTTTGGGGTTAGGGGTTTTTGGTTCTAGTGATCTTTTTATTTCTAATCCCATCAGCACTAAATTTCCTGGCTCCAGTCTTTTTGATAGGATTATCAAATCTGCATTTCTACTGGCCTGGCCTCTGCTTGGGGCAGATAGACTGGGGGAGGGGGTTCTGCCTAAGATTTTCTATTATTCCTTTAGGGAAATATATTCTGATTTTTTTATATTTCCCAAAATATTTCTTTCTCTGGAGGGCTGTTGTCTTCCTACATATGTATATGTAAGAATATAGATGTGTATGTGGGTGTGTGATATATGTATATGTATGTATATAAACACACACATCCAAGAACAAATTTTCTACATACACACACACACACACACACAGAGAGAGAGAGAGAGAGAGAGAGAGAGAGAGAGAGAGAGAGAGAGAGAGAGAGAAAGAGAGACCTATATTTTTATCTATAAACCATAAAAAATATATCATCTATTCCAATAATCTATTTCTGGTAATACAACTCCTTCCTTTATAGGTGTGAATTTAAAAATGGATTTAAATTTAAGGATGCAACCAAATGTGAACAAATTAAAACACAGAGAGAAAGAAAGAGATACACAATAATTTAAACACGTAGCTCTTTTATCTTTTCTCTGTGTCTGCCTGTTCCAAGTTGTGATAGTAGAAATTTAAATAAGGTTTGGTGTAATTGCTGCAGATGTGGGTAAATGGAAATTCATAGAACAATGCTACAAATATAAACAATCAGTGCATATTTATTGGACAAATCATCAATATTTGAAAGTCAAATAAAGCAAATTGAATACTCTATTTACCTAAAAGGAATATGAGATTTTTTTTAACTGCTAAATAATTAGCTTTAAATGGTAAAGGAATTGTCACATTTTCTGATAGCAATAGAGTGAACAAATATAATGTATCATATAATATAATGTACCATATAATGAGGCAAGTAGATAATATTGGGAAACGTGGTAATAAGTTGCTTTCATAATTTCCTAGAACACAGAATAATGGGCCTGCTTTCCCTTTTTTAAATCTAAGCATTGAGAGCTAGTATATGCAGTTCAGATTTCGCCCCTTTTTTAAAAAATAAAGCTAACACTAAATGGAAGATCGGGAAAATCAGATGGTGGAACCTCTCTGGACCAAGAGGCTCTCTATTGCAGTTATTTAGCCTCTGCATTGAGATAAAATGAGAGAAAAATTGGGCTGGCACACTACTGAAACTTCACTAATTCTACTCTTACATTATCTAGGAATAAGAACAATTGACTTCAAAAGACATGGTGCAAAGCAATCATGTACTGATTTTTTTTAAGCTTACAGCTAAAAATGCCTGTCAAATCTTTTTGTGTAATAAAAAAAAGAGGAAACAAAGATCTCTTTTTAAAATTTGACTTATATTCTTCAACTTTCATTCCTAAAATGCATTCTACAGCATAACAACCACCTGTGTTTACTAAAACATTGGAAATATGAGCCACTGAATCCAGTACGGCTTAGTACAAAGTTAGCAGGTATAACATTATGCTTGATGAGCTCATATTTCTATAGTTTTTCTTTTGTGTGTATATGTCTGTGTGAGATAAAGAGTGTACAAATGGTTTTGGTATGTATATGCAAGTGGCAGATCAATTTTATGCATGTATTTATTGGTTATTTCCACTCCTTATGTCCCACCCTAGATAACAAGAAAGCAAACAGCACAATCAAATAAGTTAAAACTATCTTTAAAAATGCATGCAGTGTTCTGATCATCTCAACCTCAGGGAGAAAGGTATTCTAAAGAATGGAGACTTGTTTCTGGTTTACAGCCCATAAACAGATTTGGCTGTCACTCCATAGCTTCTGCTGTTGGAATTTCTAAATATCATATGCATTATAGAATGTGAAGGATGTATGAATATAATGTATATTTTTACTTGTGATTTTTACTTGTGTGTACTGTGCACTATGGACAGCACTTAATTTAGTTGTGAGATACACAGAAATAATAAAGATTATTCTATTCTGTTCTGTTTTGCTCTGTTCTAGTATTTCTTATTCATTTTACAAATCACACACTATTATTTTTTCCATTTCTTGGATTGTCTTTTTATTGAGCATAGAGGCAGGCATTTTATAACTCATCTAATTCACTAAAATAGTTTAGTTATACCACTGTCTTGATGATTTTGGCATTTTATTAAAATTTACAGATTATCCCTCTTGAGTAAGCAGTTTGGGCTTTACTTGCCCTTTCTTCTTTAGTTCTTCTTTGAAAATGACTCATTTCTTTGTGATTTGCCTTTTTCATTCAAACCCGTCAGTGGATCCCTGGCTTTTACTTTGTCTCAGCAGTTTTCTTTTGCATGCAAATTGACTCTCAAAGAACAGCACTTCCTTCCTGCTAGTTGAAATGCTACTTCCTTTGATTCTATTTCTTTTCTGTTTGCTTTCTGAGATTATATTCTAGCAAATGTATTGAAAAAAACCTCAACATTTTCTTTCATTTGCAGAGTGTTAGTAATTCCCTCATAAGGCAAGTTGTTAAGATGTATTTCTGCTGCTTCTGCTAATAAGGCATTTCGGTTTTTCAGTTGTTTTACAACATTGACTTTCTAGAGAGAAAGAGAGATGAGAATAGTTAGTTATATACTGTAGCTATAAAGACATTAATATTTAAGTATCACTGATTCTTTGTCCTAGTTATCAGCTTATTTTACATAGTGGAAAGAATACATGAAAGTACAAAATGCTAGTTATAAATGTTTGTAGATAAACATTATTCATTCTTTTGATAATGTTTATACAATGGATATAAAAAGCCTACACATCCATTTTAAAATGCCAAGTTTTTGACATATATATAAAAAATCAGACCAAGGTAAGTCCATCTTTAATATAATATATAAACTATACATTCAATTGAAAAACAAACTGAAAACGTTTAGGGGGAGAAATAATAAAATGTAACAATAATGTGATTGCATAAATATGTACATTCTCTTATAAATAGATATTGGCTGTGTCCAGAATTAACTAATCACATTCAAACTGATGTTAAATATGCCATCAATTAAAGTGATTACGATCAAAGCCATATAAAGTTCAGTTGTTCTAGTAGGATTTTTCTAGGTTGCCTCATAACAAAAGTCATGGTCTGCAAAGAGGTTACAAATATCAACACATCAATCAGGAAAAGGATACAAAATAAATAAATAAATAAAAATCCACGGCATTGGATTTACCATGGGACACAGTGAAGACAGTCACCAACAAGTAGAGAAAGTATGACACAACAGTTACATTTTCAAGAACTGGATGTCCCTCCAAAATTAATGAAAAAACAATAAAATAATTGGTCTAGGATTTTGCCAAGTTGCCCACAGCAACATTAAAGGAACTGCAGGAATTTCTGGCAAGTACTGATTTTGTACTACATGTGACAACAATTTCTCATATTATTCATATACAGTGCTTTTTTCTAAAAAAAAAAAAAAAAAAAAGGTGCTGGAACTCACACACGTCATACAACCCGCCTTGCCTACCCTATAAGGTTCCATCCAAAAAAGGTGCCGGAACTCCGTTCTGGGCGTTCTATGAGAAAAAAAAGCCCTGTTCATATATCTGGGCTGTGGGTTAGGGTGTCAAGGAAAACATCCAAGCCCAATTACATTTTGCAAACACTTACATTAAGTAAAAGCATGTGGGAAAATGTGTTATTGTCTGATGAGACCAAGGTTGAACTTTTAGCCATAATTCCAAAAAGTATGTTTGGCTCAAAACCAACACTGTCCATCACCAATGAAGCATGGTGGGGACAGCATTATGCTTTGGAGCTATTTTTCTTCAACTGGAACTGAGACTTTAGTCAAGGTAGAAGGAAAGCCAAATTTCAAATATCAATCAAATTTGGCACAAAATCTTCAACCCTCTGTTAAAATGCTGAAGATGAAGAGAAATTTCACCCTTCAACATGACAATGACCCAAAGCATACTTCCAAATCAACAAAAGAATGGCTTTATCATAAGAAGATGAAAAGTTTTGAAATTGCCCAGGTAGAACTTATCTTCTTCTTCTTGTTGTGCCATATCCGTTATCGGACATTGGCGATCATGTTGGCGATCCTGTTTTTATCAGCAGCTGCACGAAAAAGGGCTGCTGAGTTTTGTCCAAACCAGTCCCTTAGATTTTGAAGCCACGATGTTCTTCTTCTGCCTGGACCTCGTTTGCCTTTAATCTTTCCCTGGAGGATTAAATGGAGTATGCCATATTTTTCTGGGTGTCGCAACACATGTCCGAAATATTCTAATTTTCGTTTTTTAATTGTTTTGATGATTTCCCTTGGCTTTCCCAGGCGGCTTATCACTCCTCATTTCTGATCTTGTCAATCCAGCTTATACGTAACAGCCGCCTGTAAATCCACATTTCAAATGGTTCTAGTCTCTTCAGGTTGCCTTCTGTCAGAGACCAACTCTCTACTCCATAGAGCAGGATAGAAAAAATATAGCATCTGACAAGCCTGATTTTCAGTCTTAGGCTTATGTCGTGACTGCAGAAGACCTTTTTCATTTTGAAGAATGCTGTTCGAGCTTTTTCTATCCTTGTCTTTACTTCAACAGATGTGTGTGATCCTTTCAACTTTTTCTAGTGGTATTCCTTCTGAATTTATTGGTGGTAAATTAACGGGTTGTTTGCTGACGACCATGATCCTGGTTTTTGAGGTGTTAAGCTTCAAGCCGTATTTTTCAGATATTTCTGTGACTCTGTTGATGAGGAGCTGAAGGTCTTCATGCTTACTGGCAAGCAGAACTGTATCGTCAGCATATCTTATGTTGTTGATCCAAACACCGTTTACTTTGATGCCAGCGTCGATGTTCTCCAGTGCCTCGTTGAAGATTGACTCAGAGTAGACATTGAACAACAGTGGAGACAGAATACTGTACATCCCGGTCTGACCCCTCTTCTTATTTCTGCATCAGCTGAGTATTTTTGGCCTAGTCTCACATTTGCTACCTGATGCCAATACAGATTCTTTATTATTTGGATGTCTTTGTCTAGTCTAGTCCCCTTTGTTTCAGGATTTCTAATAGTTTGCTGTGTCTTATTTTATGAAAAGCTTTTTCGAAATCAATGAAGCACATGTAAACACTGTGATTGACATCTCTACAACGCTGTACAAGAACCTGAATGCTGAACAGTGCATCTATAAGGCAGAACTTATAGCTGAATCCAATTGAAAATCTGTGTGGTGAGAAGACTGTGCACAGGACATGTGCTTACAATCTGACATATTTGGAACACTTTTGCAAGGAAAAGTGGACAAAGATTCCCAAGCATGTGTCATGATGACAGACTTTGACCCAAAAACTGAATGTAGTCATAAAAATAATAAAATACTTCAACAAAGTATTAGTTTAAGGGGGTGCATTTTTATGCAAACACATTGTTGTAATTTTTTTATTATTATTTTTGCCCCTATCATTTTCAGTTTTTTCCCAATTAAATTGCACAGCTTAAGTGTTATATTAAAGGTGAAAGAATTCTGAATTAATTTATTTTGATCTGATTTTTTTTTTACATTTCAGAAACCTGGCATTTTAACGTGGGTGTGTAGACTTTTTATATGCTCTATAAGTTACCAGGAGGCAGAATTTGAATGAATGTGAAAGGAAAGAAAATCCTAATATTAAGAGCAGTTTTATAGTAGAACCAATTACCTAAAGAGATGGTAAGATTCTCCTACTCCAAAAGACCAAATGTTGCCATAAAATCAAAAGGTGCTTCAATAAAGTATTAGTTTAAGGGTGTACGCTCTTATGCAATCACTTTACTGTAGTTTTTTTTTAAAAAAAAATTTCCCCTGAAATATTTCAGTTTGATTTTCAGTTGAATTGTACAGCTTATATTAAAGGTGGGAATTAAAGGTGGGGAAAAAATCTGAAATAATTTATCTTGGTCTGATTTTTTTTCTCAAAACCTGACATATTAAGAGGGGTATGTAGATTTTTTTATATCCATATATATATATATATATATATATATATATATATATATATATATATATATATATA
>NW_015387076.1:44544-45845 GCF_001527695.2 Protobothrops mucrosquamatus
TTATTTATTTATTTATTTATTTATTTATTTATTTATTTAATATGTCAAATATAAAAAAAACTGGTTAGTCATCACCTTTTTAATTCAAATATTATGAGCTAGCTGAGAATAGAAGCCATTTCCTCTTCATACTAGTGCCAGGGGAAGAAAAGATAGGAATGGGATGTGAAAATCTGAATTTCACTAGTCTATATAATTACTAGTCTACAAGGACAGATTACTTATCTAGGGTCTGTAATCCGTGGTCTTTAGGTAGAAATTAGGTGTCCAGTTCAGCCCATCTGTTCTATTGAGCTGCCGTACTATCAACACCCTCTACCATAAAGATCATGCAGGAGAAGGGCAGTAGGGGCAACTGTGGGATCTGACAGGGTGAGAGCTGTGAACTATAAACACAAAACTTTCACTGTGTCCCTGCACAACAGATACAGTGCCCTTCCTGACCTTAATAGGGACACTAAGGAGACAGGTCAAGGTAGTTGTGATGATAATAACTCAAATAAGCAGGGGATCGTGGTCCGAGATGAAGAACTTGTTTTGGACAGGGGAAAGTGTGAATCAGGTATTACACATCAGTCATGCAAGAAGAACAAGGCATCCAAAAAGCGAAGTCACCTTCTGGTTGGTGATTCAATTATAAGGGATGTAAATTTATGAAAGGATACAGAGGTTTCAAAAGAGGTCAGGTGTCCAGAGAATAGCAGAATTCAATATGTGGTTAAAGGAGTGGTGTAAAGGGGAAAACTTCGGTTATATTAGTTACGATGTCTGCAGCTGGTCAAATGAAAAAGTGTACAAAAGAGATGGTTTGCATCCATCAAAGAAAGGGACTGAGTTACTTGGCAATAAATTTACAGATTTTCTGGAGAAATATTTAAACTGAACAACGGGGACAGCGAGTTAATTAATACAGAACATTCCTGTCCCTGGCAATATAAAAATTATAGGGTTATCAGTGCATGTAACATAGATGTGCAAGGACAAGAATATCAACCTAGCTGTCAAGCAAAATCAAGATTTTAATAGTGAGTGCCACACCAAGTGCACTAATCAAACAGGTGGTAAGAAAATAAGGGAATTCAGGCACCACATAGGTTATGTATAAAGTAAACACAAGGTCAGTCATAAAGGACTCAAATGTCTATACTCCGATGCACAGAGTATGAGCAATAAAAAGGGTGAACTAGAAATTCAGGTAAATGAGGGCAGATATGATATTGTTGCCATTACAGAAACCTGGTGGGATAAAACCAACAAATGGAACACACAGCTAGACAGATTTAAATTATTTAAAAGAAACA
>NW_015387076.1:47741-51376 GCF_001527695.2 Protobothrops mucrosquamatus
GTGATCATGCAATATTAAAATTCATCATTATGCAAGCGCAAGCAATAGAACACAGTCAAACTAGAGTCTTGGACTTTAAGAGAGGTAATTTCAATAAACTTAGAAAGAGCTTGGGAAGGATACCATGAATGAGAAACCTCAAGATGAAAACAACTCAAGAAGTTTGGGAAATTTTGAAAAGTGAGATTATAAAAGCCCAATCTAACCCAATATCAATGAAGAAGAAAAATGACAGCTCTCAAAAGGAATCAGCATGGCTACATAAAGAACTCTGATAAATTGAAAGACAAAAAGGATAAGTATAAAAAGTGGAAAAAGGGGCACATATTTAAGGCAGAATATCAGCAAATAACCCGAGTCTCCAAGGACGAAGGGAGGAAAGCTAAGGTTCAAAATGAACTAAGGCTTGCAACAAAAGTCAAAAATAACAAAAAAAGCTTCTTTCAACATATAAAAAACAGGAAAAAGGTTAAGGAAATGGTTGGTCTATTAGTGGGAGAAAGTGGCAAGAAGGTGACAAGCAACAGGGAGAAAGCAGAACTACTTAACTCGTTTTTTGCATCCATCTTTACACAAAGGGATAAAACAGTCCAACTCAAAAAGAGTACCGTAAAAAACAGATTAGAAGTACAAGTTAAGATAGGCAAGAAAATGGTAAGTGGGGACCTGTCCATCCTAGACGAGTTCAAATCACCAGGACCAGATGGATTACACCCCAAGGTTCTCAAGGAACTGGCAGACGTGATCTCAGAACCACTGAACTATATCATTCAAAGATCCTGGAGCACTTGGGAACTACCAGAGGACTGGAAAAGAGGTGATGTAGTTCCTATCTTCAAAAAAGGAAAAAAAATGGATCCAGGAAACTACAGACCTATCAGCATGACCTCAATACCTGGGAAGATTCTGGAAAAGATAATCAAGCAATGAATCAGCGAACACTAGAGGCAAACAAAGTCATTATCAAAAGCCAACATGGGTTTGTCAAAAACAGATCATGCCAAACAAATCTTATTGCATTCTTTGACCTGGTGACAAAATTAGTGGACCAGAGGAATGCTGTGGATATAATTTACGTGGACTTCAATAAGGCATTTAATAAAATAGACCACAACCTACTACTTGATAAGATAGAAAAATGTGGGTTAGACAGCATCACCATATCTGGCTAACTGGCCATACTCAGTGTGTGGTCCTCAATGGAACTTAATAACTTAAGATATAGGAGGATCTTGACAGACTTGAACATGGGTGCTATCTAACAAAATGAAATTCAATGGTAAAAAAAAAGTAAGATTCTACATTTAGGCAAGAAAAACCAAATGCATAGGTATAGTATAAGTGGTACCTTGCTCAATAGTAATAACTGTGAGAGGGATCTTGGAGTCCTAGTGGACAATCACTTAAATATGAGCCAGCAGTGTGCTGCAGCTGCCAAAAAAATGAATACAGTGCTAGGCTGAATTAACAGAGGGATAGAATCAAGATCACGTGAAGTGCTAATACCACTTTACAATGCCTTGGTAAGACCACACTTGAATACTGCATCCAGTTTTGGACACCACGATATAAAAAAGATGTTGAGACTCTAGAAAGAGTACAGAGAAGAGCCAACAATGATGATTAGGGGACTGGAGGCTAAAACATAAGAAACAGTTGCTGCAATTGGATATGTCTAGTTTAATGAAGAAAAGCACGAGGGGTGACATGATAGCAGTGTTCCAATATCTCAGGGGCTGCCACAAAGAAGAGGGAGTCAAGCTATTCTCCAAAGCACTTGAAGGCAAGACAAGAAGTAATGGATGGAAACTAACCAAAGAGTGAAGCAACCTAGAACTAAAGAGAAATTTCCTGACAGTTAGAACAATTAATCAGTGGAACCACCTGCCTCCAGAAGCTGTGATTATTCCAACACTGGAAGTTTTTAAGAAGAGACTGGACAGCCATTTGTCTGAAATGGTATAGGGTTTCTTGCCTGACTAGACTAGATGATCTCCAACATTATTGATCATCGCACAGTCAGCCAGATGTTCAGACTGGATTTGGCATTTTGTCTACCTATCGAGTTCTTACCAAGGACCTGGGATAGGCAGATGTGGATGTTTGATGGTATTACAGGTATCGTCGCAGGATGGAAGCAGTTCCTAGTAAGGCCGCCTTTTGCAGTTGACTAATGGCGAATTTGTCAATGCCAATGGTGTTCAAGTGGTGCTCCAGTTGTTTTGGGATTGCACCCAAGGCGCCTATTACTATTGGTACTACCCTTGCTTGCTTTTGCCACAGTCTTTCTATTTCTATTTGTAGGTCTTTGTATTTTGTTATCTTCTCCAGTTCTTTCTCGTCTATTCTTCTGTTTCCAGGCACTGCCACGTCCACTATCCAGACTTTTTTGTCTTTCTTATTGACAATTGTTAAGTCCGGGGTGTTATGTTGCAGGTGCTTGTCTGTTTGAATTCTGAAGTCCCAGAGCAGTTTAATTTTTTCATTTTCTATGACTTTCTCTATTTTATGATCCCACCAGTTCTTGCTTACAGGCAAATGATTTTCTTGCAGATCTTCCAATGCACCATTGTTGCTACTTTGTCATTATTATTGTTATTGTTGTTGTTGTTGTATGTCTTAGTAACATTACAGAGAGTTTCTCTAGTAGATAATGGAATTCATTGTTTCACAGTATTCTATTTCATTAGAGTTGTAGTAGTAGTGATATAGTAGTAGTAGTAGTTAATTCAAATTTCTTGTCTTGAAAATTAGATGCAAAATTTCTATTTTTAATCCAAGTTTCCCTTCTTCCCCTCTGGGATACTTGTTAGAATGTCAGTACTGTAATTATGCCAGTCACCCAGATTAAAGCATTTTCTATTTGTATTCAAGTTTTAGAAGCGTTTTTCTGGCAATGCCCATCAATTCTAAATCATGTTGTAGATCAATTCCTGAAACTTTTACTTGTGATGTTAATTAATTTCAGACTACATTCCACTATTCTTATCCTTCCTGCTAAGTAATCCATCATTGGGCTGAAGCAAGGGAAATCCAATTCATCACTGCTGGAGCCTGATAGAGGTCTATAAAGGGGAATGCAAGTCATCTTCCCACCAGTAATCAAACAGCAGTGATACATGCCACTTTAAGCTTGTATCATTATATAATGGATG
Source organism: Protobothrops mucrosquamatus (assembly GCF_001527695.2). Taxonomy (NCBI): domain Eukaryota; kingdom Metazoa; phylum Chordata; class Lepidosauria; order Squamata; family Viperidae; genus Protobothrops; species Protobothrops mucrosquamatus. The sequence goes on from NW_015387076.1 coordinate 50,897, forward strand.
ACTTTCTTATACAGCAGGGTTGCTGGAAAATTTTAAAAAGAAATCTCTATTGCAGATATTTTAGTCTGTGGAATGGAAAGACTGTAAACTAGTTATCCACATAAATTACATCATCATTTCCAGATGAAGGCACAAACTAATAAGTAAAACATTGTGGCAGTAATCTTTATTTAACCAGCTTTAAAATGATAATTTCAAGTATACAAATGTGTTGAAGGAATAGATTCCATAGTGAAGCTGCTTCTAAAAATATTCCCATATTTTATAGAGCTGGTACAATCCAGAAGGCCAGATCAGGAAAGAAACCATAAAAAGTAGTACTTAATAACTGGAAGCCTCACATAATTTTTGTCCCCTCTCTTATGCCAAAAAATAATCAATGCAGAATAGTTTAAATATGAGCATCAAGTGCTGCTCTCCCAAGTCAGGCTTCAGGCATAAATGAAATAGAATTGATCTGCTTCCCGTGTCTTGTATTTT
>NW_015387076.1:52816-58967 GCF_001527695.2 Protobothrops mucrosquamatus
TTATTATTATTATTATTATTATTATTATTATTATTATTATTATTATTATTATTATTATTATTATTATTATTATTATTATTATTATTATTATTATGCAATTAATACAAATAAGATGCTTCAAAAAATGCAAAAGGTGTATAAGATGTGCTGTCAAAGTCCTCATTTAATACCAGAAGGCAAGAGAGGAGGCAGTAGTGAATAACATACATTGAATTGAATAGTTGAAATTGCAAACAAAAGAATTCTATACTTCAGCAACTTCAGTTCTTTATTTCTGCTGTGGTATATAGGTAATTTAGGTAATAGGCTAAAAGTTAAAGATTGATTATGTTTTCCCCTTCATTCATGTTTTAATAGTATCTTGCCAAAATCTCCCCCCTCTTAAGAAAATAGAAGATCTGTGATGAACAATGTTCTCTATGTAATTATGGTTTTATGGTTTATATACTTTATTTTTTAATCTTACCATGAATTCTTCCCTGTTTTGGTTTTTATTACTATAAACTGGTAAGATTGGTAGTTGCCGCTGATATAAATAAATATGTGAGAAACAAATCAAAAATATTTGTATCAAGGCAAAACCTCTGAATATTTAGCTATTATAGATCTGGGTTTCAATTTGAATGTATTTAAACATATTTATAGCGCTCTACAAAGGTGATTACTTCCTGATAGATTACTTCTGTTTAACCATTCCATGGCAGATACTTGAAGGTTAGTCCTGTCCATTCTGCAGATAAATATGACTATTGTGTTTGATTTGTGCAAATCTGTGAGAATTTTCATTCTTTTGTTTTTGTAAGAATATCTCAGCATTCTCAGATATTTCACAAATTGAGTAGCAGTCACTTGATATGTGAAAATCAAATAAAGGGTTCAGAAAGAAAGCTTCTGATTCATCAGGAAATACTATGTACATTGCGGTAGAAGAAACATGATTGCTATTCCTGAACTCAGTGAATAAATAGTTTTGAAAAAGGGAGCAATCAAGGACTACTAAAATGTTACCAATAGCTTTATTCTTCTCTGGAAGTAATCTCAAGATTGTGATAAATAATATTAAGGTTGTAATGGATATCTATGTATGTGTGGAATCCTTGTTACTCTTACTACCTAATTCCAAATGTAGTTCATTTGCATTTTTCTAAACATCCTCTGGCAATTTTACAGAAGCCTGTTATTTATGTCACTGGCGATGGACAAAAGACTAAAATATTTTAAGGCTGACCCACATATTTGTATCACATAAAAATATTGATCAACAGTGTCCATGGGATGCAGCCATTTTGATCAGAATGACAAAAGCAGCAATATATGATTATTATATCAGCCCAAAGGGGCAGAGCTTGAGTTCTGAGGCTGCAATGCTGATTTCATTAAATTGACTTCTCTTCATTCACTGTCTGCCATATTACAACTAAGTCTATTGTTGGCCTATTTATACCATATGAAGATATATGAATGTTCACTCTAGATGCATCTGGGTAGTTATTTCCTGGGGGGGTGTGTGTTCCTGTTCTGTTTTCCCTGGTTTCTAACATACATATATTATTCTGATTTTGCCATTGTCTAGAATAAATGATTTAATTACTCCTTATTTTAAGGCAAATTTGTTGCTACTAGTTTGGAATTTATTTATTATATTTTCTAAGAAATATATTCCATATTACCACCAAACCTCTCAAGAACTGTTATGGCTTCATTATGAGCAAAGGCTATGGCTTTGGTTTGGCTTTCAGCTATGTTATAATTATTGCAAATTATTTTAGTGGACTGAATCCAAATTTTTCAGCATATTGTTGCTGTGATATACACTAAATGCAGTACTTTGATCGGTGACAAGGCAAAGTAGAATTAACCAGTGCAGATACTTTGAAATGAAAGTAATTCATTTCCTAAAAAGAATCCCTATGAGGAACTATAAAATGTATTCCTGTTTCTAGCAGCATCACTCCTTAAAAAGTGTCACAAATTTTATTAAAAATTCTATAAAGTTATAAATATTACAAGCTAAAAAAATAAAGAATAAAAAGAAAAAAGAGACTGCAGAAAAAAAATAGAAAAATAAAATGGAAGAAAAAATAATTAAGAAAAAAATATATGAGGAAGTTACTTGCCCCTTCATCACAAGTATAAAAGTGTAACTTATTTATTTATTGTAATGAAACAACTCTGGGTGACATACAGCATTAAAACATAAAATCCAAACAAATAAATGTCTCTAAAACAATAAAAATAGAAATCTTATAGTCTTATCTTCAAATACAACAAATGGTCTCTTCTTCCCATATTTCATATCGTACCTACAAAAAAAAAATTCATTGAGTCTTGAGAAATCCATTAAGAGTTACCAGAAAAAACGAATATTACAGATGTTGTTTTTGTAGACATTCAGACTAACTTTAGGGATTATTGGGCATTCTGACATTGTGTCTTAGAAATTTCCATGCTGGAAATATCATCACAAAATATATATTTGTATAATTAACTTTGTAATATAACATGTTTCTTGAATAGCATAATACAAAATTGAATTTATTCCTGAAGGGGTATTTTATTCTTATTATAGAAGTGTGTTTCGTTTGCTTGACTATAAAATATCAGTGTGTTGCCAAGAGGAAGACTGGGTGCCAGATCCATCATCTGTGTATATGTGATTCTATGTAGGATTTGAAGCTCAGTACTGCGGTATGAGCATTAAGAAAGACTGCCATGAAACCATGGGAAAATCAACATATTCCCCAAAGTTTAAGTGTGCTATCTATTGTGTATGAAAAAAAGGCAGGGGTGGGGGTGGATGGGACAGAAATAGTTTAATTTAGCAATCATTTTGATTATTTTACAAAGCTGCATTCTTTAAGAAATAAGCTATTTTTCTTATTTGGAAGTTTGGAAAATACAAAACAATAATTTGATTCGTATTTGTGGTAGTAGAAGATAATTTTCACCTAGGATCTATTCCAGTGGTGGCGAACCTATGGCACGGGTGCCAGAGGCAGCACTCAGAGCCCTCTCTGTGGGCACGCGCGCTGTCGCCCCAGTCCTAGGCCTTCAGCTGGGTTTTATAAAACCTTTTCGCTTTAGGCCTCCACCGCCGTGTACAAAAAAAAAAAGGTTCAATCAATCAGTCAATTTTAACTTCTTGCAGGAAAAAAAAAGATCTTGCAAAGTTGGAATTGATTGATTAAACTTTTTAGTCCCACCCAGTCTGCTGTTACCACCGCAGCCATGTCCACCCAATGGGCCACACCCACCCAATGGACCACACCCACCTGGCACCCGACGATGCATAAGTGGGTTTTGGGTTGCAGTTTGGGCACTCGGTCTCTAAAAGGTTCGCCATCACTGATCTATTCCATTTTTACAAACATGTGTCTTTTGAAAAGGACTGCAAATGAATTCCAATTTAGATTCTTGTGGAAGTAAATTATGGCATTTAACTCCAATTGTCTAGCATTTGTTTTGTCCTGAAAAATCTTATTTTATTAAGTGTACAAGATTGCAAAAAAAAAAAAAAAATCAGTATTTTTGTTTATCTTGAGTCAGGTCCCACATTCTCACATAGCATTCTTCATAAAGTGGTTCCGTCTTCATTGTTATATCTGTAATATCTCAAGGAAATAGAAAATTGTACAATAATGAATATTTCAGAAAATGCTGCTGCAGAGAAAGCTTGTACCTGGGGAGCTTAGCATTATTCAAGGACTTGTATTAAATTTGACTAAATACATTGTACACATGCTTGTACAACATGCTTGTACACAATCTGATACTTGAGAGTTTGGAGTGGTGTAAAGGACCCATAGAAGAAAAAGGCTACAGGAAGAATAAAGAGAAGCTTATGTCAGGAGGGAAGGGAAAGGAAGGGAAGGGAAGTATTGGACTAGTGATCAGCAGGACTTCTTCATTTCAAAGTGATCCTCACAGTTATAGTATATTTATTTAGGATTTATTCATTAAATTTTGCTGCCCACCTCACCGTAAGGAAACATAATATTATGTTATTCTGTAGCATGGCATCAGTTTCTTCTTGTAAATTTAGAAAAAAAAATGTTTCCAAATTATAGATGGATTCATCCTTTGAAGCATAACTGGACAGGACCAATGAAATTCGGTAGCAGCTGTTTTACTTTGCTTTGTCTTGCTTTGCTCTACTTTGCTTTCTAGTTACTTTGCTTAACTAGTATAGTTAAGATCTGTACAAATCATATTATTTTCCCAAAGACTTGGAACTATGCATGCAGAATGTATATTGACGAATGTACCATTATACACAGTAATTCAGTGTGTTTAATGACCAAACTTCCTTTAAAGTTTTGCTCATATGAATTTCTCTATGAATAAGCATGATTATGCAATAATTATGTTTGTAAAAGAAAAGGGAAGATGTTTATCAATATAGCTATTATTGCTAGACTTTCTCCCATTTCTATCATTCCTATGCCTGCAGCATGCCTTTAAAACATTCAAATCAGCAGTATGTTGTGTTGCTCTCCCTGCATCGTATCATTCAATGCTGTAAGGACAGTTATTTGTTATTTCAGTAAATAACATGTAGAACATCATCTAATCAAATTTTTATTATGGTTTGCAGTCTAAAAAAATAAAATTGCTAAACATAAAGATGCAAAAAACTAAAAATAATGCAAATATTGAAGACCTTAGATGATGCAGATAGCAGTTATAGAAATGCAGAACTGGGCAAACTGTAAGGATATATCCAAATAGTTAGAAAGAAGAAGAGATAAATAGAATCCATGCTCTCTACTAGAAAACCCTTTAAATGGGACACATAAAATCTATCTCTAATCAATGTAGGGTGAAGAGAGAAAGAACATACATCTCAGTGACTGCACTAGGAATTTTCACATAAACATTGAAGAAGGGGAATATTTTTTGCAGTGTTCTAATGTCAAAAAAGGCCATTCCTTTGCCTAGCCAAAGTGAAGGCTCAGTGGAACTAGTGTGGGAAAACCTGCTGCCAATATGCTGCTACCATACAGAATGTGTGCAAGAGCAGTACTTATATCCTCTGGCCATTCCATCCTATGATAGGAACAACTTGCCTCCAGAGGTTGTGAATGCTCCAACACTGGAAGCTTTTTTAAGAAGAGATTGGACAGCCATTTGTCTGAAATGGTATAGGATTTCCTGCCTGAGCAGGGGCTTTGACTAGAAGACCTCCAAGGTCCCTTCCAACTCTGCTATTCTGTTTTTATTCAAGGACTGGTCACTTATTAGCCAAATGACAATTAAATGGCACTGAAAAGTTTGTCTTTCTTGACTCAAGTGTGTAGTGGTACTCTGATTTATATTGTCAAGATGCAGCTGCTACATAAGTGTTCTTGGAGTTTTGTTCTGTAAATGCTGTGTTAAGTTATGGAGTCTTTGCTCCTTTCACAACTTTTCTAAGGTGGCTGTAGTTACTGATATATTGGTTTCAGCTAGTAATGATCTGGATTTGTGTGGCTGAATTGAAGGTACTGGACAAATATTGTTGACCAGTCAACGTTTGCAAAATAGATTTTGCTCTGCTTATGTGATAAAGTCACCCTTCAAAATTCAGCAAATAAAAGCCACAGAAACCAAGGGTCTCCCTTGCAGTTAAATCAATGACAAATGTAGAGGAAATGTTCCTCTCTATACTTCATACATAACTCATACAGAAAAACCTCAGAGCATTAGCTCTACAGCATGGCAGGAATGGAACGTGTATTCAAGAACAGGAGTGCTGAATGTATGGTCTCCATCTGTTGGATGCTTTCCATCATATGACTTTTCATGTTTTCATTTATTTATTTATTTATTTATTTATTTCTTGTATTTCTACCCCGCCCTTCTCCCTGCGGACTCAGGGCAGCTTACAACCATTTAAAAACAAATACTTGAATACAGAAATACAAAATTTAAAATATTAATTAAAATGAAATATTATTCTAAGGCCGAAAATTCAAAAAATTTCTTTTAAACCAAATTAAAATAACCCTTAGGCCAGTCCTGCTAACTTAAATAGCCATGTCTTGAGGGTGCGGCGGAAGGAGGGGAGATCCGGAATCACCCGGATCTCTGGGGGTAGCTCGTTCCATAGGGTGGGAGCTCCAACAGAGAAGGCCCTCCCCCTGGGGGTCGCCAGCCGGCACTGTCTGGCTGA
>NW_015387076.1:60013-71171 GCF_001527695.2 Protobothrops mucrosquamatus
GGGGATCCTCCCCCCCCTCAACTGAAGGAGAGAGCGGGTCACCCTGAAGAGGGTGGCTGGGCGATTATCAGATGACGCAATGAGGGTGGAGTAGTAATTAGACCTCGCCACCCTCATTGCCACTAGGTAGGATCTAACATGCATCCTTGCCTGTGCTCGGTCGGATTCGGTTCGGCTAGCCCTCCAACTGCTCTCTAGGTGTCTTTTCCGGCGCTTCATCTCTCTCAGCTCCTCGGTGAACCAGGGAGCCAATTGAGATCTGCGTCGGGTCAGAGGCCGCAAAGGCACGACTCGGTCCAGTGCTGCGGCAGCGGCCACATCCCAGGCCGCCGCCAGATTCATATTCATCACACTAGTTTAAGTTGTTCTTGTCAACAGAGGCAATAAGCACAATTTCTGTCATAAGAGATTTTCAAATTATTCTGGACTTCGTTAGCATAAACTATAGTATTTATTGCTAATTTGGATGGTTTTAAAAAGGTACTAGATAAATTTAAAGAGGACAGGACTATTATTAGTATTAATCTTGAAACTCAGCATTACCCAAGGTTGGCACACCAAGCTTTTGATTCTGAACAACTAGAAAACATTGGTAATGGTGTGGGGGTTTGTTTCCATCTCCTACTCTCTAGAATAATCAATGCATTTTTTTTTGGCATTTTTAGAAGTGAAATTTAGGCCAAAATAAACCTTAATCTGATCCAGGAAGGCTAATCTTATTATAATGTCTAACAAATCTTGGTACAGAATAATATCATACATTGTCTATGGAGATTTTCAGTCATCCAGGTCATAGTTGTATCAAAGGTGCTTTTTTTCTTCAAAGGGCAACTGGACTCTTTTTTTCTTTGAGGAAGAAGAAAACATTGCACTTCACATGAAGAAGTTCATCACTTCTGATGGCGGGGGATGGAAGGATAGGAACTGACAGTTGAGACTGGATGTTGAGACAATTAGACCACCATCCAGTCTCAATTGTCAGTACCTGTCCTTCCATTCCCCCCCCCCATCAGAACTGATGAAGCTTCCTGGATGAGAAGTGAAACATTTTCTTCTTCTTCCTCAAAGGAAAAAAAAAACCAGTCCAGTTGCTTTTGAAGAAAAAAGCACCTTGGAAATATCATCCATTTAAAAGAGTGGTCAGCAAGCAAGGCTTACAAAATTATTATTAATTCATGAGGTAAAATAAGTTATTTTTCCTTTTTCCTGAGTCTATTGCAATTCCATATTACCTTGTATTATTCATTCAGCTTTTTTCTTCTTTTAGGATGTAGCTAATATGCAAACACTTCAAACATCCTTTGAGTACACACTCTTTTGAATTCTCTAAAACCAATAATAGTAAAAGCTTCAGCCCAATTAATTTGAAATTTCCTGCTGAGGCACACATTACTTTCATTGCTCTTCAGATAAATTCATAATAAATGGTGAAGAGATAAATACCTACATAAGAAATGCCTAATTTTGTTTGTATGGGAGTGTCAGACAGAGAACAAGATTGTGTACATACCTATAAAGCTGATTAATTGGATGCATTAAGTGCAAGATTAGTATTTTGGTATTAATTTAGGGACTAACTTTTATCATTACGATTTCAAAATAAATATATTTTTGCCATATTAGTCATTTGCATGCTGATGGATTTTTTAATTTTTTTTATCCAATTGGCATAATTTTAAAAACCCATAAAGGTGTAAAAGCATAAGGAACCACACAAGATTGCCTATTATGCATTTGGCATTTAGATATCTCATAAAGAGAAAAATAAGAAAGATTGTGTGTGATGAGAAAGTTGGATTGAAACCCAAGCTCAGCCATTATATTCTAGACCCAGTTGGGAAGGAGGAAGAGGGAAAGAAGGACAAGAAGCAACAACTGATAGCAAATAAAGATGTTGGTTGCTTTCACCACTGTACTACTTAGTATAGTAGTTGTAAAGGACTTATAATTGCTCTGATATATATTGAGAAACAAGCTCAGCAGAATATTGTATATCCAGTAAATTCCTGAATTATCAGAAAATAAAGGTAGATGGTATGGTTCAGATATGTGTAAAAACAGTCCTTACAAGAAAGTGGCAAGCAAGTTATTACAATTATACGTATATGATGTAATCTTTGCAATAATATTAATTTTGCCTTGTATCAAATGTTTAAAGTGTTGATATGTTTTTTCTCTCTGCATAGTCTGACGTGTTTGAAAATGTTCAGTTGAACAAACTAAGTTTAAGTCTTTCATTATTGCAATATGTCCTTTGTTGCCATTACCTTTGTCTGCATGAATCCAGGTGTGCTTCAGAATTGTATTATGTTTGTTTAATGTAGCATGTGCTGTTAAATTTAACACTAGCCGCTGCTTCAAAAATGATATTTTTGGTTGGTTTGTAGAATCTTTTAGGATCCAACAATGTATTATTCCTCAACCTGTTTTTGAAAATGTAAAAATGGCTAATACTTTCAAATATTGAAATACTAAAGGAAATAGTGGTTAAGAATATATGGTGCATCTTTATAAGATCACAGTAAAGTTCTGATTTGCCAAGTCAATATGTAAAGGCACATTGACTTTACATTTCCTGAGATGATTAGCTGCCAGCTTTAATCAAATTGAGAAGTAATTACCAAATCAAAACTTGATTAGCTCTTTGCTTCATTTGCTAAAATTACAGTTTATACAGTTGAAATGATGGGGGACGGGATATGTCGGCACTTCTCATAAAGCCTCGTTGCTGCAGTATGAGAAAGAATTAGTTAATGGTATTTGAAAGCGAAATAGTTGTACTTTTTACTGAAGAAATTTTACACACACTCACTCTGTCACTCATATACATGCACACACAAATAAGAAGTGATACATATAGTATATGCTGTATGTAAAGGTATACATGCACAGTTACGTACATTGGTGCTTAAAAGTTGTGAACCCTTTTGAATTTGCAATATTTCTGCATAAACATTAGCTAACATGTGACATGTTCTCCATACAAGTCCTAAAAGTAGAAAAAGAGAGCCCATTAAACATAGATGTTATCTGAATATCTGTGTTTGTATAGAGTGCTATCATACAATACTTTGTTTGATTCATTGAATGATAGATTACCTGCAATCAATTTATTTTTTATTCTTTGCAATCACATAGCTTTTCTCCAGTTACACTCTATCCCTAACCTGTTTTTCAGATCTTCCAATGTTAAACTAATCACCACTGTAACTTAGTCCATTCATTTTTCTTTTAGTCATCCTATTCTCTTTTCTTCTACCTTTCCCAGTATTATAGCCTTTTTCCAGAAACTTAGGACTTTGCATAATCTGTCTAAAGTAGGATATTTTTTTTGCCTGGTCATGTGTGCCATATTTATTTGCATAATTAGCCCAGTACTGTTTGTATTTCTTATTTGAGTCAACTTACACTTTAAATTTTAAACTTTTTTTCTTATCAGCATGTGGCTACAACCATGATAATTTGAAATAGGAATACATTAGGTTTCTTTTCATTTTTCCTTTCAAACTTGTTACTTCATTTTACTTCAGAAATCATTTCAAAGTGAAACAGTTTATTGCCTTTCAATCATATTATTTCAGGGATATCTTGCTGCTCATTAAACAGTTAAATTGACATATATGTCTTGTTTTGAACTAGCCTCATTTTACACACTCCCCCCCTCCAAAATTCTAAAATTCTCCTAAGGCCATAACCCCCCCCCCGCCATTTCTTAGTTATACTGACAGGGCCCTTTTTCTAATATTTATTTATTTATTAATATTATTGACCACTGTCTTACCCCATGGTAACTCTGGTGGTTTACAATATTATAAAAATATAATATTTTATGAAACCTATACACAATATATATCTGTGTGTGTGTGTGTGTGTAAAAAGTAACCAAAAGATGGGGAGGGAGGCAATAGGATGAGCAGAGGTCAGGCAGCATCTGTTATTAGTCTATCAACCTCCCCCAATATGAGGACCTTTCCCATTAGAGCCCAAGCCAAATGGCAAAATCAGGTCGTTAATCCCTTGTGGAACTGACCTCATTCCGGGAGTTAAGATGGTCCAAAGAGCAGGAGTTACTGCAGAGAAGGCTCTTCTTATGGACCTCACCCACCAGAATACCCTGGCTGATGGGGCCCATAGCATGCCTTCTCAGAATAGTTGCTGGTGGTAAAAGTTTGAAATCTGCACAAGAATCATTGATAGCTGATATGGAGAAAAGAAAGAAAGAGAGAGAGAGAGAGAGAGAGAGAGAGAGAGAGAGAGAGAGAGAGAGAGAGAGAGAAAATGAAAGGAAAGGAAAGGAAAGGAAGAAAAAGAAAGAAAGAAAGAAAGAAAGAAAGAAAGAAAGAAAGAAAGAAAGAAAGAAAGAAAAGAAAAGGAAGAACATTTTCAGAAGATAAATATTCTTTTGAACTATACCTAGTATGTGGAATTTGACAACTGGACACCCTAAATGGATCTGTGCCCTTACTATGCCTAAAAAAAAGTTAGTGCACCAGTGGAAAGATAAATGTATGGCTCTATTTATTAAATGGATTGAAGACCATATTGCACTTTCCACTTATGACAAGTACATAGCCACTTACATATACTGTAGACTTTGTATAATAAAATATGGAACTCTTTTATACAGAATACAATAGGTTAAAATATAAATGATTGAATATAAATGAATTAGAAATACATATTCTTGAATAATATTTGCATTATATAAATATATATAGAATTAGTTATAACTGTTAACTCTTTATCATAACATACTTTTCTTCATTGTATTTCTTTCATTTTGTTTGTTAAAGCCCTTTTTATGTGTTCTTTTTTCTTTCTCTTTGATGTTATGTGTATCTTCATCATTGTTATCTTTTTTCTTTCTCTTTTTTCTTAGTTTATTATTAAAAGCAATTGAGAAAAAAGTTCCCTATGCTATCTCTCTGATTTATGCAATAAGGAGGAAGCAATCATTCTGTCTCTTGTATTACATACAGTACAAGTTATGCATATTGATTTATATAGTGGCTTCATTATGTCTACATAGAATATTGCACAAACATTTATTGGAATTGTGCAGTAAAAGGCTGACAGCCTTTAAATCTCTAGAGAGAGTACTAAGATAAGGCTGTCTTGCATCCCATTCAGCTTTAGCTGAATGAATTTTTATTTGACCTAAACTGCTCAGTATCACTCAAAGATTAGCAATGAGATGAACAAATGACAATATTTTTTTGTATACATTGCTGGCGCAATATCTAGCAAAGTAAAGCTTCTTTCAAAACAAAACTTTATAAAGATATGAATCAATTCTAGTCAAAACTTGAATCATTATTTCTTCCTTATTCAGGAATGCCCTAAATACAGTAAGTACATACCACTGACATTGAAATAAAGGTAGATTTTGGATCTCTGATTACTATGAAATCTTTTTATTAATACATCATATTTTCTATATATTTATATCAGCTACTAGAACTTGAGTTGTTTCTAATTCTATTTAAAATTCTATTAACATTCTGCTTAAGAAAAAGAATTCTACATAATAATAAGAGTTAGGGAAAAAAACTTCAACTAAGGACAGAAGTTTTTTATTGATTTAGCAAAGGCTAAATTATTTTACATTTGTAGGAGTATAAAATGTATAATTTCTTTGCAGAATCTATTTATCATTTAAATATATCATTTATTTTTAACCATTTTCTTTTGGAAAAAATTAAAGAGTTGACTACCAGTTCAGTGCTAGTGGTTTGAAATGTTCTACAAAGTCCTGAATATATGTTGACCTATTGAAATTTACAAGTTAGTCCTACTTTTTTTCCATTACATCTGCCCTACACTTATTCTGCCACACAGTTTTGTAATCTCAGTTATTTCCCTATGAGTACAGTACTTTACATAATCTATACTCTATTTAATAAAAATAATTAGAAGGCTTCTTTGTGTCAGAATTAGTCCTGCTTGAAAATTGGCTGTTGAAATCAAATTATGACTTATTTTATGGTCTAATATATATCATTTTTGGATGGATGGATGGATGGATGAATGGATGGATAGATAGATAATAGCTATTATTATCTTACTTGTAAAAATAATAATAATTAACAAATAATAAAGGCAGAATACAAATAAATAAATAACTTGTTTTAGATTCTTGGCCAGGGATTTATATGTCACTTGTCTGGAGTTTTTTTGTATTATTATTATTTCACCTCTCATTGGATCTGGTCATCATAAACAATAGTGAAAAAATGCAATCCAGCAACATCTCAAATGCCATATGTCACTTTCCTTGGAATGTTGAAGTAATACATTCTTTTTTGCTATGCAACTTTAGTAGAATGTTGGTTGACATTTAAAAACTGTAATTTATTTGCCTAAAGGTTATAATGCAACATGTAGCTTATAACTTGAAAGTCAACATAAATTATGAAATGAGACAATTACCAATCCATTTTAAAAAAAAAATATTTGGTGCTTAGTTTTGTTTTGTTTTGAAGTAGTGCTTGTATTCCTTATTTGGACATTCATTTTAATCACACAATATTATATAGCAAATCCAGAAATCAGATTGCAGTGCTTTCATCATATTACTATCTTGTTTGATTAGTGTTTTATGCTGTGAGTACAACAGCAGGATACCGGCTATTCCTTGGGTGTACCAGTAAAAATATTTTTTAGCATCATTTTGGTTCAATCATTTTATTTCATCATCTGAGCTTTCTTTTTTGTTTATTTTTATTAATAAAGTTTTTTTTAACAAGGAATGATATTTTCAAAAAACCCCCAAACAATATTTACCATATATTCCTCAATGTTTTCGTGTTTAACTGGTACAGGTGTAAATAATCCTATGTTGTGTTTACTAATAAATATTATGATTGTAATAATATCATATGTATTTCATTATTAAACCTTCAGTATATGTTTACAAATTTTATGTAAAATGTTTTAAGTAATACAGTTTTTCTGTATTTATGTATATACATTGTTAGCTTGATTTGATTTATAAATTTTATTATAAAAAGGCACTAATTATAAAATATTCAGGAGCTATCACTACATATGATACATCTGTATACAACATATAATAAGGCTGTAATGTTTCTGGTTATATTTTTAGATTAGAAATTAGATCATATCTATAATTCAATATTTTCAGTCAAAAATCATGCAATCATTGTTATAATTACTCTTATACCGATATGACTATCCTTAAAATTACGCCACAGTGTATATGGATTTTTAATTATAAATACACAAGAAACAATGACGTTTCAAAAGAGTTTTTGTCTCTTTTGAATGGGAATTTTTTTTCTTGTCTTTTAATGTAATGAAAACTTGAGGGAAAAGTTAGTAGGTTTCTAAATCACTCTGTGTGTGTGTGTGTGTGTGTGTGTGTATATATACTGTAGATAGATATACTACATATATATATATATACACACACACACATATAGGCATATAGATAGACAGACAGACTGTATAAATATAGCTAAACTGTATAGATATAGATATACTGTACATATACACATACATACAGGTAATCCTTGACGTATGACCACAATTGAGTCCCAAATTTATGTTGCTAAGTAAATATTTGTTAAGTGAGTTTTGCCCCATTTTGTGATCTCTCTTGCCATAATTGTTAAGTGAATCATTGCAGTTGTTAAGTTAGTAACACAGTTGTTAATCTAGCTTCCCTATTGATTCACTTGTCAAGAGGTTGCAAAAGCTGATCACATGACCCTGGGACACTGCAACTGTCATAAATATGAACCTGTTGCCAAGCATCTGAATTTTAATCACATGACCATCGGATGCTGCAATGGTTAATGTGAAAAATGGTCATAATTCACTTTTTTCAGTGTCACTGTAACTTTGCAAAGTCACTAAATAAACTGTTGTAATCAGGCACTACCTGTATATGTATATGTACATGCATACATGCTTAAGCATAACCAATCACACTAAACGTATCTTCCAATTGATTTTAGTACAATGACAGAGTGTTCCCTTAAATATTTAATTATATGTACATGGTGCCTTGGAATGTTTCATTTAAAGATGTTTATTTTTAAATAAATAACACATGCATAGAAAATATTTTTATATATAGAAATATAGCCATTCTTTCCTTCTAAGTACAGCCTTTCCTTGGTTTACTCTGTTGTTTCCATCTTTAATGTCTTAGAGCTGTTGTACTATTGCTTTTTATCTCTTCTATCAGAAGCATAGTTGCTCATGTAATTAGGACGCAGGGTTGACTATTTGCAAGCCTGTGTTTGAAGCCCAAGTGCTGCTGTGTGTCAGGTGAACTCCTATCATTCGCTCCAGCTCCTATCCACCTAGCAGTTCAAAAGCGTGCAAACATGAGTAGATAATAGATACCACTTTGGTGGGCTTATTAATGGGAACAACTGAGCATCGCATGGGCAACAGTGATGTCACTGGCTAATCTTTTCACCAGAGAAGCACCTTGGTACTTCTGATATGGAAATAGTAGTACCTATAAGCCGATCTGAATATAAGCCGAGGCACCTAATTTTACCACAAAGAACTGGGAAAAAATATTGACTCGAGTATAAGCCTAGGGTGGGAAATGAGGCAGCTACTCCGCTCTCCTTGTCGTCTGCCTCTCGCACGGGCAATTGCAAGTTTCTCCAGCAGCAAAGAGATGAATGGAAGGAGGCAGCGCTTCCCAAAGGCAGCCTGCTCTAAAGAGGCTTTCCCCGGAAATCGGCTGCAAGTCAAGCAAGCGGCTGAGCAGGAGACTTCCCTCCCTCCCTCCCCCAAAAAGAACTACGGTACTCACTTTCCTCAGTTATCGAGACGCTGACTCGAGTATAAGCCGAGGGGGGCATTTTTCAGCACAAAAAATGTGCTGAAAAACTCGGCTTATACCTGAGTATATACGGTAGTTCTTTTATCAACTCTCTGAAAGCTATATTGCTTATCTCCTGACCTTGGTAATTTCCAGTTTGTTTTGCTACCCAGTTTGCTTTCTTCTTTTTCTTCATTGTTGGCAATCTATTTCACATTTATCTTTAAACTTGTTGAAGTTTGTTTTATAATTTCTCTGGTTCTCTAACACTGAGTTTAAAGTCTACCATTGCCTTCTCCCACACAGTTGATGTCCTTGCCATTGTCACTAAAAGTGATGATCTACCCCCAGCATTTTGTTATATGGCTGCTGTCCGATATAGGTTCCTGCTTGCATTAGCTGGATAGTTGGAGTGATTTTATACCTTTGGCAACCATGCTGGGAATATATAATCATATACTCCCAACACTTTTGCTTACTCCTCCCAGAAATACTCCACCACTACAATGAGGCATGACCACAGCACTTGGGTGCTTTACAGAATATGCTTAAGTTTGCAGTAATTATAGTCCCTACACTGTGACCACTTTTCCAGATTTTTCCAAATTTCATGCAGATAGGATGGGGGGGTTGTATTTATAATTAATTACAATGATTGAAAAATAAAGGACTAACCTACTGAACTTTTCTAAATTACTTACTGAACCAGATCAACTACTTACACAACATATGGCCACACAAGTGTTCAGTACCAAAGCCTTAATGATAACAAAGTGAAACAGTGAAATGAAGTGTTTTCTCAAAATCTAGAAACTTTAAAGCTGTAGTTAACAAACTAAAATGAAATTTGTCTTTTTACTTTAGTCATTATTCCCTTTAGCTTTTCTCTCTCCCTCTATCCTTCCTCTCTCATACCATTTTTAGGCAGATAATGATGTGGTCTGAATTAATTAAATGAAAACACAAGTTCATCAAACAATTAAAGACAAGTTAATGAAGTGAACAAGTGTATATCAGAACCAGGGTAATGTGTGTCACTATTGACTGAGCTTAATGTAAAGTAATGCTCTAATTTACTAAAGGTGTTTTTCTTTCAGTGATTGCATTAGGCAGTGGCATCTTGTCTGTAAGTTCAGAGCGAAAGAAGGATAGTATCCATAATTAAAAGCTATGCTCAGATAGTTATATTGCACAGACATGTGGCTCTTAACACAAATATTGTTTGTATTTTAAAAATATACTCTTATGGATATTGAAAATTCCCAAAGTGAAATATTTCTTGGAAATATGATAGACACAATATTGCAGATACTTGTCAAGATTAGAATGAATATTATGTGGTTTCCAGGGTTTATCAGTGATATCTTCATAAAAGTCACATTCCAATTAGGTAGATCATCTAAATGTCACAATATGATTTCAGAATGGACTAGAATATCCCAAGAAAATGTCCCATGCAATAAAAATTATTATCCTATAATATTATGCAAAAAATTGGAAAAAAATTAACATTTAAGCATTATCTTCAAATACTTCTTTTTTCCTAATTCAAAAGTGAGACAGCTTGCAGACAGCTTGCAGAAGTTTTAAAAAACTGGATCCATTTGAAAGAAGGGAGATGTGAAGATCAAGATGTAATGAATGAAGATACAGTAGCTCTAATATATTAATTATAATGAAATATATTTTGTGTCAGATCATGAACAGCTTTCTTAACTAACAAAGATTTGTCCAAGCCTGCCTTAACCATGAAAGCCAGCTGGGTGACTGTCGGCCAGTTATGCTATCTCAGACCAGCCCACCTCACAGAGTTGTTGTTGTGGGGGGAATAGAAGAGAAAGATGCGTTGGATACATTCCTGCTTTAAGATATTTGTAAGAATAATTTAGTATGTGTGTGTGTGTGTGTGTTTGTGTATGCTGTGGTTATTTTTAATTTCCCTTACTTAGTAAATTATATTTTGGATACTTGGTCACTAACTAAATAAAGTGTTTGGTTGATCAGCTTCTTTATTTATTGAAGTTCTTTTGCTTCCCATCTTAAAACTGGATTCTGATTGTTTACTACTCCTAACTAATAATAATAATAGCTGCTGAACTATTGGAAGAAATAGTGTTTACCCATCTCAAATACACAGAAATAGAAAACAAAGAAATAATAATCTGCTATTAGAAATCAAATCCAATAAGAAGAGAATGTTTGAAACAAATTCACCAGTTCCCAAAGAAATATAATAAGGATACAGCTTAGTTAAAGGAGGTGAATAAGAATAAAAAAAGATGAAAGAATTTGTCACAACAGCAGAAATCATGAATAAAAGAGCAATGAAGATCAAGAATTAGTCAGCATCAA
>NW_015387076.1:71271-123997 GCF_001527695.2 Protobothrops mucrosquamatus
TGTACAGCACAGCTGCAGTTATAACTGAATACCTTGTATACAAAATCAGCAAAGAAGAAAACAAATCCAAATAGTATGCCACAAACTGGAAGATCAGACTGGAAAATAAGATCAGCAAGCTGACATCAGATCAGTGGTGGGATTCAGCCAATTCGCTCCACTTTGGCAGAACCGGTAGCTAATTTTTTGTTGCCCAAGCCCAGAATGGACTTCCCGAAGTGGCATCCACACAGAGAACTGGTTGTTCATATATTTGAATCCCACCATGGGATCAGATGCAAACAAGCTAGAAAAGATGAAAGAAAAGAAGCTGAAGAACAAGATGACCAAAGAATACCTAATCATGCATTACCACTTAGAAACATGGACGATCAAGGAAGCTGTGGAAATAATAAAGCAGCAAATAACAGCTATAGCAAAGAAGATAAGCAGATCTTGAATTGTAAATTATAAGAAGCTTGAATTGTAAATTATAAGAAGAACCTCAAATTTTAATCCAATCAGTAATGTTTCTATCAATCTATCAATGGAGACACTCCAGTGAATCAGCCAGGACCTGGCAAGGAAGAAACAATGCAGTTCTGGATGCAGTTATGGGATAACTCAAAGAAATGGATTCAGCTTGGTTAAAGGAGGTAGATAACAATAAAAAAGAAGCTGAAATGAAAGAATTAATAATAACATCAGAAATGGTATAGAAAACCAAGGAAGATCAAGAAGTGGTCAGCACCAGGCGAAGATGAACTGCATGGTTTTTGGTGGAAGCATTTGACTGGTCTATACCCACTAATTGCCAAGCAGTTTAACAACATACTGAAAGGAGGTGAAATTGAAGAGTGGTTAACATCTGGCAAAACCAATCTGATAATGAAAGATTCAGAAAAAGTTAGGCAATTACAGGCCAATTGCCTGCTTACCAACAACTTTCACATTGATAATTGGTGTGGTAGCTGATGCAGTCCAACAGCATCTACTTGAAAACAAGCTCTTTCTACATGAACAGAAAGGAAACCGCCAAAACAGCAGAGGAACAAAAGATCAACTCCTGATTGGAAAACTGCAGGAGAAGGAAGGCCAGCTTGAGTGTAGCATGGATTGACTTCTAAAAGGCATTTGACTCTCTGCCACATGATTTGATGATCAAATGCCTAGGGATAAGAGGTGTCAATAGAAACATCAGAAGCTTTGTGCAAAGATTGATGGCACAATGGAAGACACAGTTGGAGGTCAATAGTGAGAAACTGAGAGAGGTTAATATCAAGAGAGGAATATTTCAAGGAAATTCACTACCACCACTACTATATATCATTGCACTGATTCCTCTGTCAACAATACCAAATACCTCAGACCTATCTAACTATCAAAACATCAAACATCAAAAACATCTGTCAGACTATTCCACCTCCTTTACATGGATGATCTGAAGCTGTATGGAAAAACATTGTCTGAAATAGAATCACAGATCAACACTGTCCATATATACAACCAAGATATTGCAGTGAAGTCTGTACTGGACAAATGTACCACACTGACCATCAAACAAGGAAACATAGTGAAACCTAAAGAAATCAAGATGCCCTATGAAAATAACATCAAGAGTCTGGATAAAAATGATTACTACAAATACCTGGGTATCCTTCAAACTGACAACACTGAAGTCAACACTGAAGTCAAGAAAAAGATTAGAAGTGAATATATCAAGAGAGTGAAGAAGATCTTAAAGTCCAAACTTTAATGGACAAAATACCATCAAGGCAATCAACACCTGGACAATTCCAGTCATTAGATTCACAGCTGGAATAGTGTACTGGACTGAAGCACAATTAGAAGCCATGGATAGGAAGATCAGAGAAATGATCATGCCCTTCATCCTCACAACGACATTAACAGATTCTACCTACAAAGGCAAACAAGTTGGCATGGGATGTTGCAAGTATCTCAGATGGTTAAAGAAGATAAAAAAGGGCTTTAGAAGAATTATTTGAAGGACAGTGAAAAAGATGCACTGAAGTTAGTGTGCCAAGAAGGCTTACTGACTACTGGAGAGACCAAACTGGCCTACAAGAAAGACCAAATGCAAACAGAGTGGAGGCATGAGAAAGCAACGCACTACATGGCCAGTACATTAAAAACTAGCAGGGAAAGCAGATAATAGCAAGACTGGCAATGACTAAGATCATGAAAGTTGAAGAAAAAGACCAAGGGACTAATTCCGGCTGCACAAGGCCAAGACTTAAGAACAAATGCATACAAAGCCAGCCATCTATGCAAAGAATGGACCACATGGCAAACTGTTTTAAGGAGATTGCACAGACTGACTGCAAGCAACAGCATGAAAAAGTAGCAACAATGGTGCATTGGGAAATATGCAAGAATATAATTTCCCTGCAAGCAAGAACTGATGACCATAAAACAGAGACATCATCGAAAATAAAGAAGCTAAATTGCTCTGGGATTTTATAATTCAAAAAGACAGGCACCTGTCACATAACACTCCAGACTTAACAACTGTCGATAAGAAAGACTAAGAAGTCTGGATGGTGGATGTGCAAGTACTTGGACACAGCAGAATAGAAAACAAAGAACTAGAGAAGATAACAAAAATAAAGACCTACAAATAGAAATAGAATGACTGGCAAAAGCAAGCAAAGATAGTACCAATAGTAATAGGAGCCTTGGGTGCAAGCCTAAAACAACTGGAGCACCACTTGAACAATATTGGCACTGACATATCTGCCATCAATCAATTATAAAAGGCAACTTTACTCAGAATAACTTCCATATGGCAACGGTATCTATAACACTATCAAACATCCAGATCTGCTTATCCTAGGTCCTTGGAAAGGACTTGATGGGTAGACAAAAATGCCAAACCCAGTCTGAACATCTGGCTGACTGTGCAACAAACCATAATAATAATAGACTGAATAGGAAGATAAATATGCAAAATCCAATGTAAATACCTGGTTGAACTGTATAGAAAACCATAATAATAAATTGAGTATCCAAATTGTTAATATTATAACAAGGATACATATTTTGGTTTTAAAGTCTGCTACTTACAATAGTTTGGAGAACATTAGTTCAAGGAATGATCGTGACTTTAATGCAACATTAGCTCTATTACAGTGTTTCTCAACCTTGACAATTTTAAGGCATGTGGACTTCAACTCCCAGAATTCCACAGCCAGCAATGCTGGCTGTGGAATTCTGGGAGTTGAAGTCCACATGCCTTAAAATTGTCAAGGATGAGAAACACTGCTCTATTACATGGTCATTTTCAATTTGTTTCTGCTCTATGATAGATACTATTAGCATTTCAGGAGTAAACAAAAAGAAATATATATATATATACTGATGAAAATGGTATTTCATGTACAATTCATTGAAATTCTGTTTTGCATTCAAGCCACACAGATGCTTTTATGCTATATGGAATATGGACAACTCAAGGATTTGCATTATTTTCTTATAGCTTTGTGTCAATCTATTTGTTATAAATAGGCAAACTACATTATTTCTTACAGCAAACTGTCACTTACTAGTGTGTACAGTACCTAATATTTCATGAGTTGTTTTTACCTCTGCTGACGATTATGCTATGCTGATCACTCATGTTCAGGTTCGGTAATAAATAAGAACGATGTTGCTGACCTTCAGGATTTGAAATTGTACATTGTTCTTAATGTCATGGAAACTGATTTGTGTTTGGGTTTTTACTTCAATGTAGCAGCAACACAACTGGTAAAATATGTTACAATCATAAAAGAATTTATAAAAAGAGATACCATAAAAGCAGTAATTTGTACTTATGTTTATTAAAATTTTAATATTCTATTAATATAAGCTACAGCTATATCCCTTTTTTACTATGTATTAGATAAACAAGTCAGAAAAATTAATTAAATATATTATAGATATGTTTAAAAAGAATGGAGAACTGTATAGCTTAGTAATTCAACCTTAAACACATTTCACTCAGTTGTTACTATGAATTTCAGATGAATTAATGTAATATTCAATCCCTATGAATTGAAGCCATATTTAAATTGTGATCTCATTTATTTGAGAGAAAGAGCAATTTAACTCCATATGATATGTATAAGATGGTGGCATTAGTCTTGCTTAAAGTAAACAATTTGTGTCAATCTATTGATTTCAGTGGATTGATACAATTATAAGAAATGCTTAGAACAGAAATAGATGAAAGGAGAATTTCACTGAATGAGACACAACATATTTCTACCACATTCAATTTAATCCAAAATGCTAGATATTGTCCAAAATATTTAAGTCATCCTCCCAGGTTTTAACTGTATTTTAAAAAGTTTTGTTTTATACAGTATTACAAAACTATAGCGTAGTTAGTTGCCTGAACATTTAGCTATGGAAATAAATATAAATATGTATGTATCAGTGATTTCTTTTTGACACTTTCTGAAGCCCTCCCTCGAAAGTAAGCCCTACTTAAGGGCCTGCAAGGACGGCCTGCCTGTAACGAGGTGAAGCCGATGCGGGAGTGGGGATCTGACCCACAGTACCGGTATACCGGTTCCTTAATGCTGCCTGGTTCGCGGCCTCATGGCAGCAGCATTGGGTAGGAGGCAGCAAACTGCCGGTTTCGGCGCAACGTGGCCGTTTGCCACCTCATGCATCACGCCAAATGCTGCTGCAATGCAGCACGACAGAAAGTGGCTGTGGAACAGCCTGCCTATATAGCCACCTATAGGAACAGCCTGCCTATAGAGCCACCAAAGTGGCAGGTGGAGTCCAGAGGCTTGGGGAGGGAGAGTGCTGAAGTGGGCGGTCAGGCCATTGGCAAGAGCAATGCAGCTTAGCAGAAAGCGGCCTCAGAACAAGTGGGCAGGTAAGGAAAGAAATCTTTGCTCCCCTCAGGGGAACCACATGGTGGCAGCGGATCACAAAGGAGAAACGGCACAGAGCTGGGAGTCAAGTAAGGAAAGAAAGGCAATTCCTAGGGGGAGCAAGGATTTCTTTCCTTATCTGCCCCACTTGTTCCGAGGCCACTTTCTGCTGAGCCGTGTTGTTCTTACCAATAGTCCGACTGCCCACTTCAGCACTCTCCCTCCCTGAGCCTTCGGCACTCCACCTGCTGCTTTGATCAGCCTGCCATCTTCCACCTCAGCACCCTGCATGCTGCCACCTAGCATGGCTACCCCGGGGCTGCAGGGGCTGGCCTTGCATGGGAAGGGTACATACCCCATCCTCCTGCCACCACGCAGGGTAAGGTTGCTGTGCCTCCCCCGTCCAGATGCCCTTGCCTCCCCCAAGCGTCATTTTTTTACTAAACTGCATTTCAGCTGCATTCTGTTTCTCCATTCACTTCTCAGCTTTCACCGTGTGTTTGTGGGACTACCGGTAACTTCTCGCGAGAAGTTAGAAAGTCTGATTGAACTCTTTTTTTTTTTGGTCTGACAAACATGCAGCGAAGGCTGAGAAGCGAACGGAGAAATGGAATGCAGCTGAAAGGCAGGTTAGTAAAAAAATGCTTGGGGGAGGCGAGGGCATCTGGGCGGGGGCGGGCATGGCAACTTTACTCTGCGCAGTTTTGGCAGGTGTCTGGCAGGGGGAGGGAAGCAACTGGTCCGCCACCACGCTCTTGCCGCCACGTTACTTTTCCACCCCATGCACAGGCCCCGCCCCACCCCCCGTACACTCCCGGCCTACTGGTGCCTGTACCGGCAAAAAGTAAGCCCTCCCTGAAAATAAAACACTGTGCTTACTTCAAAGCCCAAAAGAAAGTAAGACAGTGTCTTGCTTTCGGGGAAACACAGTAGGTGGTTCACTGTTTCTTCATATTCCTTGCAGAGACAGCTTATCTGTTACTGTCTTCTCAATTCTGTCTCTATATGCATTTATTTTTAAGTCTTGGGCAGTTAAAGGCAGAATTTGCCCTTCAGCCTCTTTCTTTAATTTTCCTGCTCTCAGACATTGCTAAGTCTTATTATTATCTGTTTTGCCTGCCATGTAATACATTGTCTTCCCATGCCTCATTTTGGTTCTTCATTTGATCTTTCTTGAAGGCCAGTTTGGTTTTTCTAGTATTCAGTATGTAGTTCTGGTATATTAGCTTCAGTGCAACTCCTTCACTGTCATTCCTATATTCTTCCAATGGCCATTTTTCTTCTTCAACCATCTGATGTACTTGCAACAATCCACACCCACCTATTTTCCTTGGAAACTATAGCCTGTTAACATGGATGTGAGGATGAAAGGCATAATTCATTGCCATTATTTTTCTGGTTTTCCTAACCAGGACTTTTAATTCTGTTCAGTTCAATTCACTATCACAGTGGTGTACCTAAGGACTTAATTGCTCAGGTTTTAATTGCTCTCATGGTATTTATTCCTCTGAGTTTGGATTTTAAAATCTTCTTCAGTCTCTTATTTTAGCATGCTTGATTGTTCTGTCCCCCGTCCGACTCACACCCCCCAACCAGTCAGCCAAGGGCTGAGAAACTGCTCAGCACAGCCAAATACAGATGAACACTTGGCAGCAACTCCGTGGCTGCCTGCCAAGGCTTTTACTGATAACACAATACAAACATACAATAAGTCCAGGATAAATTGCCGGAGTGCTGCAACAGGAGATTCAGCAAAATTGTTCGTCACAAAAGTTTCAAATGGCACACCCCTTGCTTATATAGCCTGTGGGGTGTGGCCCAGTGACTCAGCTGAAATCTCTGGCACGGTGTTTCAGCTGCTGCGCACGCTTGTCCCTCCGATGCTGGCGTGGATCCAGCCAAGACGTATCCTCCTCGGAGTCCGATACACCTGGCTCCTGGCCAATCCCAGAAGCACCTGGCTCCTGGCCAATCCCAGAAGCACCGGGCTCCTGGCCAATCTCCTCTCCATTGGAAGGCACCGAAGGCCGCACCAGAGGGGAAGGTCCTGGAGAGGGAGGCCTGGCCATCTCCTCTCCTTCATGTTCAGAGCCTTCCTCCTCTGATGATAGGGACCCACAGGACGGAGCCACAACACTTGATGTTGCCAGCTTGAAGGATGTTGAAGATTAGACCTTCAAGGTCCCTTCCAACCCAGTTATTCTATGTTATCCTTTGTTATTCTTATTTTCCAGTTTATGCTCAGTAGTTTTCATAAGCTCTCAGTCAGACTTTTCTTTTATGCAGATAATAAATATTTTATATTATGTCTTGGGTTGTTTTAATTTGTACTGTTTTTCTCTACATATCAGCAGCCAAGGCAGCTGCTTTGGAGCCCAGTAATCATTGGAAAGGTCGTATCTCATCCTTCCAAAGTTCCAGTAGAAGAGAACATCATTAGTTCAGGCTAGACTGTAGAATTCTTGGGACTTTCTGAACTTGGTCATTTGCTTGCAGGTGTTTCATTAGCCAACTAAGTAATATCATCCATTGAGTGAGTGTGTGTTTGTTATTTTTTCATATATAGTAGCTTGCCCTCCCACTTTTGGTCAGAGTGTAGTTTCCTTCTTGGTGGTCCCTTGATTAAATTGTTTCTTTTTCTGCATGATTGTTTGTCTGGTGTTATTCTTTGCTTATCAGAATGTTGGCTGTTGCAAGGTCTTTTTGTTTCATTCTTAGAATTTTAAATTATCTTTTTTGAACATTGATTTATCTCTATGTGTCTATTCTTGGCTTATGAAAATTAAAGATTTCCCCCACAAATAATTATGTAAAGTATGATGATGATGCATACATACAGTAGATGCATGAATTCAGTCATTTGAAATCTGAAGAGATATCCATTTCCAACAGAAATCTATGGATTTTCAAATCTATGTGATGGCCAACCAATACTTTGTAATGATATCTTTGCTGCAGTTAAAATATGCTTTCTTTAAAATACTTTTAAAGTTCTTTTATTATATGATATTTGTTATTTTTAATCTAAAAATATGTTTAGATTTGTTCAATGATCTGTCTCAGGGCTTCACTCATTATTGATACATTGTGACTACTATTAAACCCATCTGCTGATGTTTTCAAAGAAACATTTCTGAATTACTTTTACACTGTGTTCTTTAATACTTCCACATCTGAATTATCATAGGTAGGTCCCAGTGTTCTTTTAGATAATTAAAGTCTGTCTTTATCTATATCCAAGTTGTGTCTTTCAAATCCCAGAATACAGGATGTGATTTCATTTATGTTGCTCCAGGGTCTAAAGTTGATAATCACTTTTCTACATCTGCCTTAATCAGTGTCTCCTGCTATATATGTTACACACATCTCTTATCCAGTGATTTATTTCATTAATATTCACATTCTCAACCATGTGTAATATTTTTATTCCACAGGTTATCCCCCACTGTATTCTTATACAATACACACATTTGCTTTCAATTTGTCTTAATTTCTCTGGCACAGAAAACAAATTTCACCTTCATTATTTGTTTACATTTAGTATTTGCATAACAGTTTATTATAACAGAATGAAAGTTATCCTGTAATAATAAATTATCCTTGTTAGTTTAACATCAGGTACAAAAGTTCACAAATTAATTAAAGTAGAACAATATAGGTTTCATTCTGATGATACATCTTTGTTCTTTGCACCTCTCCAAGCTGCATAACTTTATCAAACTACCTCACATTTATTTGTAGACTACTGTTAAAGAAAAAGTAGAGATTTAGTACCTATGGTCCTCCAGATGTATTATGAAATTATAGTATTGATTTATTTTGCTACACTGATAATTCATGTCTTTAAAATGTGTTTGATTGTATGCATTTGATTTGCTGTCATTAACTATATACTATTATTTTTAATCTATACTTTGACATCTTTTACTGTACTAACCATTAATTAGACAGTAGTAAAAACACTGTTTCATAGCAACTATTTTATAATAGAAACAGATGTATGAAAATGACAGTAAGAAATTATATAATATGTAAGACAAGGTTTTTAGACTATTTAAAATTCATTTTTAAAATACTGCTTTGGATTATATAAAACTTAATATTTTATGTATTCTTTGGCTATTAACATACTTCTATATTTATTTTGCTATTGTTCTAAAGAACACCTTTTATTCTGAAATAGTGTGGGTTGAGATAGACTAGTCAAATGTAGTTAAATGCAAGTGTAAATAACACCGACTATACATCGTACAAACTTAAACACAATGTCTTTCTTCATATTGAATATATCCTTACTATTTTGGTGCCAGTTTTTAGAGATTCAAAGGAACAAAAGAATGAATACTGCAGATGCAAAGTTTTAGATGCCATTTCAGATAGCACTTCATTTGGGAGAAATAATGGTTTCCAAATGTTTTATATAGCCAACTAACAGTTTCTCTATTCTTAATTTAATATTTTAATTTCCTACTGTTCCTTGCAAAAGTCTTTTAGCTCAGAAATATTCTGAGCTATGCACTGTATTTTTGTGATGTCCTGACAGATATTCAATAAGGTTCAGATCTAGGAACTATGAAGCCATTTCTTAAACCACATTATTTATTTCCTGTAAGTACTTTTTCTAATTAAATAAATTATTCTTTGTGCCTATACAATATTTTATGATCTACAGGATCCAAATGAATTTCTCCAAAAAATTCAGAGTGATTTGGGGTTAGAAATTTCAATGATCCCAGGAAATTATGTACATGATTTTGTACTGGTTTGCATTCTCCCACTCAAAAGTGGTTCACAATTTGGGAGTTTTGCTATTTGAGTTCTTTTGCTTGAAGAACCAGGTGACTGCTGTGGCTATGAGAGGTTTTGTGCAGTTACACATTGTTCAGAAAATTCTGTTTTTTATTGGACTCATAGCCCCTACTCTAGTTATTGTCCATTTTAACTTCTACATAGTGTTGCCATTGAAAAACATTTAGGAGCGACAACTGGTGTAGAATGCACTAGCCCAGGCAATCACAGGGGAGTCCTGATTTATTTGGGTGATCCCATTGGTTCAAAACCTGCATTGAATACTACTTGGCTTCTCGGTGTAAGTCAAGTTGTTGGTTCTCACAACAACTCCAGATATTGATATGTGAATATAGCTTCTCCTATATGTTTATATCCAAACATATAAAATTTGGGGGTTTCTGAGGCCATTATTTATAATATTTATTAGCCACCAAAACACTTCAGGAATGGGCAGTTTGAAGCAAAGTAAATAAAAATAAATGAATAAATTATTGTAACTTTAATGCATGTGTTTAACACCAGGGTACAAAATTGCATAGTACAGTATATAGAATTTGGACTACATAATGTTGGACTACATATTAAATTAAACACCTGGTTTATTTTTTGATTAATTTGTAAACAGGGCTATTTCATTCGAGCCATATAAAGTTTTAATATAAGTACTGAGAACACTGCCATAGAGTTTTGTGAATTTTTAATGTGGTTTCTGCTTTCAATTATCTTTTAATTTGAGTAATTTTAAAAAGAATACATAGTTCTTTTTCGTTTAA
The DNA here is from genome assembly GCF_001527695.2 of Protobothrops mucrosquamatus. NCBI lineage: Eukaryota > Metazoa > Chordata > Lepidosauria > Squamata > Viperidae > Protobothrops > Protobothrops mucrosquamatus. The sequence continues at coordinate 81,701 of NW_015387076.1, forward strand.
TTTTTCCTGGAATAAATTACACTTCATTTTTTGAATAACTTTAAATGTGAATATAATGGCTTGAAAAAAGTACAAATGCTATTTGCCCAAGAGAAGGCTCGTGGGATATTTAGAATATACATATGAAATTTAACAAATTATTTAGTAATTATTAGAAATCTACTTGAAAATATAGATAATATTTTAAGAAGGTATGATTCTTGCATGTTTGCAATATGCCATGTTATTTAATCAGGACCTGCTCATGAAACTTGTTCCAAGTATTGAGGTTTTTATCAAAGAGAAGTCATATTACACATATCTTTTTATAAGGAAGGCCTAATTCATTCATTGTTCTCATTTCCTTTAGGTTTGTTCCCTATGTAAAGAATGTTGTGCTATATTTATGTATATGCTCAATACAAAATGTATTCTATGATTATATTAGTATAATTTAAAGTTCTAGCCCAAGGTAATAGCTATGCAGTTGGTTAAATATCACTGAGTAATGTTCATAGCTGCAGATGGTTGCAAACAGGTGTCATTTGTCCTCAGTCAAACACAGACATACACAGAGACAGATGCACACAAATTCACATGATGGATCTGTTTCAATGGTACTTTGGAATGATCTCTCCGAAACAAAACTGAACTAAGTTAAATAATACCTATTAATATTTTCATTGTATATTCTTTTGTAATGGATTTGTTGTTTTGGCATGGTTTAGTTTCCTTCAAGTAGTTTTCATGATTAGAAGACTGGGGAAATGCCACATCCTGTCAGAGTTGCCAAGAAACAAGTTAGAACTGTCAACACGAATCCATTCATCTGCATTTTAAGCAAGTCTTCAGAGTTTCCCTGTACCCTTAAATGAATGAATAGCTGCTGTTGTGCTGTGTTGAGAATTGATTCAGTTCTCTATTGTGAATGTTATACAAAAGTAGAAAAATAAAATTTATACAGCAAGTTTCAGAAAATGTAAAGAGTTTAAATTACCTAGTGACTAGTCTATTGTGTTTAGGAATATAAATTAGTTATTTTTTTTAAAAAAAAATAGTTGTACCATAGCTTGTGAGTTTCATATGTTTCTTAAATTCTCATAAATGAAATATTTTTTTCTTTTGAACTCTATTACACTAAGATGATACACACTGAGGACTCTCAGCATTTACTGCACAGTCAATGCATTATACTTCCATTCTTTAAAAGAAATGTACAACTTATTTAAAAAAAGTACCATTATTTAGAAAACAAATGGAAATGTTCCATCTTTTGAATAAGAATTTAAAAATACATAAATTTGTAATGATACCATGGTAGAGTAATTGGACAAAAAATATAGAATCCAGTGTTAACTATCTGGCAAACAGAATAAAGAATATCTGGAAAACATTTTCTCAAAGAAAATCAGTCACGCTTAAAAACAGTACAAAAACATCTTGAAATGACTAAGTATGTGTTAAACACTGGTCACTGTGAAACGATGAATATATGAGACCATACAAAACATTTTATGATCAATTTAAAGCTATAAAATGAATTTGTAATGAATAATGAATTTGGTTTTTGTATCTCTGTGTGTATGGCTGAGGAAGTACCTATTGTAACTACACCGATGGTACTATGGTACTATGTTATTTTACTGAGGTAGATAATGTAAATAAATTTATCGTATTATAATTTATTAATTTATAAATTTCTTCTGTAGTAATGCAATTATATTTGGTTCTCCTATGTTTTCTGATGAATAGAAAGCAGGTAAAATAATTACTACACAGGTTGATTCTTGAAAAATACTACTGTAGCAGTTTCCAGTGCAGAATCATATAATAATGTTCCAGTAAAACATAAAATGCACAAGCCATTATGTTCAAGGAACAGCAATTTTTTGAGTAATCAATTCCTGAACCAGAAGTAAATATGTTTTGCTCAGGCCACAGAAGGAAAAGGGATGTTTTTTACTCTGAAAACATGCCAAAATGTGGTAATTCCAAAATGCTTTTATTTGTCTGTACAGGTTTGAAAGTTGATTTTTAAAGAAATGTTAAAAAGACTGAATATACTTGTTGTCCTGATAAGTGTGCACAGAGTGCACATGTACACAAAATTCAGCAAGCCATCAGTTCACAATATTCTTACTTCTCCCAGAAATCTGTGTGAATTCCTTTTTTTCTGTTGTTTGGCTCTTTTGGATTTTTGATTATTGGTTCATCCTTGCACTCTGTGCATTGCATAAATGTGTGCTTTTGCTTGTAGCACACATTTAAAAATACCAAAAACCCTCTGGCCTGATTGTTTGCTATGTTAGGCAAGAGTTTTTTGATCATGTTCTTCTGTATTACCGATCCATAATACATTTTGCTTCAAAGCCGGATTTGAACTTATTGGTTTGACTCCTTTGCATCAGTTCTTCTATTACTTTAGCATTTCAAGTATTAGAAAAGAGTTATTTTGTTGACCATGCTCATAATACATTATTACTCTTGTTCTTGACTGCTTACAGTACAATATAAGTAATCATAATTAGGCAAGAAAGTATGTTTTGTGTTTCCCAGGAGATTCATTAAATGTTTTCTGAGAGGATGTCCTCCTAGAGCGGTTGTATCTAGTATGAAAGATAAAAAATACAAAGAGTCAAGCTATCTCTTTTCACACAGCTTTCAGTTATGATACCTACAGTATAACCCAGGGGTCTTCAGACTTAGCTCTTTTATGACTTGTGGACTTCAACTTTCAGAATTCCTCAACCATTTTCCAAGACAACTAAAATTGTTTCCAAATTCCAATTTTGCTTCCAATTAAGCTACAAATGCACAAATATATTATATGCTTTGTTTCTGCTGAATCATAGTTGATCCAAAACATTGGCAAAATTTAATGGTTGGTTTTCTACTTTGTGTATGCTTCTGATTATCTGTTTGGACATTATAAAAGTGATCTGCTGTTCATATAACTAGTTTCAAATACCTGAGTTTTGACTTTGAATTGTTTAAGAAGGGATTTTCTAAGCTTATTATTATTGCTTTCATCTTTCAAAAGTGATTTGGCAAAGATAAGAAAACAAAATTTCTCATGAAAATTTCTATCTTTTTCAGTGAATTTTCTTTCATCTTAGTCATAAGCACTCAAAATATGACATAAATTTAGCAACATTATTTGTTTTCAAAAATTAACATGAACACTGTGCATAGTATTAAAGAAAAAGACAAAAACATAAAATAATCTACAGTATGCTAAAGATAAATTGCACAAAATAATATATTTTATATTATATTGTAATATGTATAAGAATAATGAATCATCATATTCAGGCTACAGCATGTAATTGTCAGATTAATAACAAAATTAATAACAAAACAAGATGTTTGGAATGTGTATATTGTTCTGTGCACAGTCATATATTTTCTGTCTGGTTACATCTGAACACAAAGATGCAAGTTTTGAGGTCTATGCATGAAATAAAAGAAGTCTGCTTCCATACAAACATTCCTCTTAGCAGTATATTTCATAATGGCATTGACTACAGGGGTATTGTTTCTATAGATACATGATAAAGAAATGTCATATTTTGAATCTGACCCTTCCGTATAACAAGGTTTTAGCTGAAATATTTGACAAGGAAGACCATGGAAAATCTGCTGTTAATAGCTCTTAGATCCTTGGTTAGACACGAACTGTTAAGTTTTTACCAGTCCCAGACTGTGAATCGAATTGAAGATTAAATCAATCAATCAATCAATCAATCATCATTAGATAGATAGATAGATAGATAGATAGATAGATAGATAGATAGATAGATAGATAGATAGATAGATAGACAGACAGACAGGCAGGCAGGCAGGCAGGCAGGCAGGCAGGCAGGCAGGCAGGCAGGCAGGCAGGCAGGCAGGCAGGAAGACAGACAGACAGACAGACAGACAGACAGACAGACAGACAGACAGACAGACAGACAGATAGATAGATAGATAGATAGATAGATAGATAGATAGATAGATAGATAGATAGATAGATGGATGGATGGATATTGCAATGGAGTTTGGATTGGATAAATGTGCCACACTCACTATCAAACAAGGAAAAATAGTGAAAACTGAACAAATCAAGATGTCCCACCAAAATAACATTAAGAGACTGGATGAAGATGATTACTACAAATACCTGGATATCCTTCAAGCACACTGACATCAAGAAAAAGATTAGAAGTGAATACATCAAGAGAGTGAAGATTTTAAAGTCCAAACTCAATGGTAGAAATACCATCAAGGTAATCAACACCTGGGTAATTCCAGTCATTAGGACTGGACTCAAGCAGAACTAAAAGCCAAGGACAGGAAAACCAGAAAAATAAGGACAATGAATCATACTTTTCATACTCGCAGCAACACTGACAGACTCTATCTATTAAGACAAATAGGTAGACATGGATTTTTGCAAGTACATCAGATGGTTGAAGAAGAAAAAATGGCTTTGAAATAATATCTGAATGACAATGAAGAAGATGCACTGAAGTTAGTATGCCAGGAAGGCTTACTGATTACTGGAGAGACCAAACTGGCCTACAAGAAAGACCAAATGTAGAACATTTGCAGGCATGGGAAGACAAAGTACTACATGGCCAGTACATTAAAAACATACCAAGGAAAGCAGATAATAACAAGACCTGGCAATGGCTAAGAGCAGAAAAGTTAAAGAAAGAGACCGACGGGCTAATTCCAGCTGCACAAGACCAAGCCTTAAGAACAAATGCATAAAAAGCCACAATTGAGAAGATAGCAACAGACAGTAAATGCCACCTATGCAAAGAAACTGAAGGAACAATGGACCACCTGGTAAGCTGCTACAAAAATATTGTGCAGACTGACTACAAGCAGCGGCAAGACAATGTAGCAACAATAGTGCATTGGAAGATCTGCAAGAAATATCATTTGCCTGCAAGCAAGAACAGGTGTGACCATAAAATAGAGAAAGTAAATAAATGAAGAAGTTAATTTTTTCTAAGACTTTAGAATTCAAACAGAATTTAGACAGACACTTACCACATAGCACCCTGGACTTAACAATTGTCTATAAGAAAGACAAAAAATTCTGGATACTGGATGTGGCAGTTCATGGAGACAGCAGGATAGAAGAGAAAGAATTGAAGATAATAAAATACAAAGACCTACAAATAGAAATAGAATGAATGTGGCAAAGGCAAACAAGGGTAGTACCAATAGTAATAGGGGCCTTGGGTACAATACCAAAAACCTGTAGTATTACTTGAACACCATTGGCATTGACAAATTTGCTACCAGTCAATTGCAAAAGATGGCTTTCCTAGGAACAGCTTCCATGCTGCAACGATATCTGTAACACCATTAAACATCCAGATATGCCTGTCCCAGGTCCTTGGTAAGGAGTCAATAGTTAGACAAAAATGCCAAACCCAGTCTGACATCTGGCTGACTATGTGATTATTATTATTGTTGTTGTTGTTGTTGTTGTTGTTGTTGTTAATAATAATAATAATAATAATAATAATAATAATACAATAATAAAAATAAATAAATAAAGTGAATCTAGAAAATCTTGAGATCAAAGCTAAGTGAAGGAAGTGTTGTTAGGTAATTAACACTTGGGCAGTGCCTGCAATGCGATAGTCAACTGGAATGATTGATTGGACTCAGCTAGAACTTGATAACTTGGATCGAAAGAAAAGAAAAGTAATGACAATGCACTACGTTCTGCATCCAAAAGTTGATATTGATCGATTATATGTGCCTAGATTTCAGGGTGGCAGAGCACACTTACAGATGAAACAAACTGTGGAAGAAGAAAAACTTAAATGACTACATAAAAAAGGCAAAAGAGCCTCTGCTGAAGGATGTGAACAAGGGAAACCTCTTGAAAACAACAATATTGAAAGCAGATTATTGAAAGGAAACAATTGAGCATCAAGTTTCTATCTGGAAAAAGAAGCCTATGCATGGTCAGTACCTGCAGGACATTGAAGGAAAGATAGTTACAAAAATAAAGGTGAGTTAAGCAGCTCTCCTTTCTCTCTACTGCTTATTATTTCCTTTCCATCTTCTCTCTTAAATGGACCACAAGGTTCCGTCTTAGCCCCAGTACTCTTCAATATCTTCATCAATGACTTAGATGAGAGAATAGAAGGGGAACTCATCAAATTTGCAGATGACACCAAACTGACAGGAGTAGCCAACACCCCAGAAGACAAAGTCAGGATCCAAAAACATCTTGACAGACTTGAACAATGGGCCCTATCCAACAAAATGAGTTTTAATGTGGAAAAAAGCAAAGTCTTACATTTAGGCAGGAAAAACCAAAGGTACAAATACAGATTGGGCAAGATCACTTGACTATGAGCCAGCAGTGTGCAGCAGCAATGAAAAAGCTAATATAATCCTGGGTTGTATAAAGAAATGCAGAATCAAGATCACGTGAAGTATTAGTACCGCTTTATAAAATCCTAGTAAGACCACACCTGGAATACTGCAGCCAATTTTGGTCACCATATCATTAAAAAAAATGTTGAGAGTTTGGAAAAAATTCAGAGAAGAGCTATTAAGATGATCAAAGGCCTGGATATTAAAACATATGAAGAATGGCTGCGGGACTTGGGTTTGGCTAGTCTAAAGAAAAGAAGAAATAGGGGAGACGTGATAGCAGTGTTCCAGTATCTTAGGGGCTGCCACAAGGCAGAGGGGGGCAGGTTGTTCACCAAAGCATCAGAGGGAAGGACGAGAAACAATGATTGGAAACTGATCAAAGAGAGAAGCAATCTGGAATTAGGAGAAACTTCCTGACAATGAGGACAATAAACCAGTGGAACAGCTTACCCCCAGAAATCGTGGGAGCTCCATTACTGGAGATTTTCAAGAAGAGACTGGACATTCACCTGTCTGGGATGGTATAGGTTCTCCTGCTTGAGCAGGGGGCTGGACTAGAAGACCTCCAGGGTTCCTTTCAGCTTTATTCTATTCTATTCTATTCTATTCTATTCTATTCTAAGTATGAGGCAGCAATGTGAGGCAGCAGCCAAAAAAGCTAATAAAATCCTTGATTGTATAAACAAAGGCATAGAATCAAAATCACATGAAATATTAGTACCACTTTATAAAGCCTTAGTAAGGCCACATCTGGAATACTGCATTGATTTTTGGTCACCACATTACAAAAAAGATGTTGAAACTTTGGAAAAAGTGCAAAGAAGAGCAACTAAGATGATTAAAGGCCTGGAGACTAAAACATGAAGAACAGTTGTAGGATTAGGGTTTGGCTAGTCTAAAGAAAAGAACCAGGGGGACATGATAGCAGTATTCCACTATTTAAGAGGTTGCCACAAAGAGGGCAGGACAAGTAACAATGGATGGAAACTAATCAAGGAGAGAAGCAACCTAGAAACTTCCTAACAGTGAGAACAATTAACTAATGGAACAGCTTGCTGTCAGAAGTTGTGGGTGCTTCATCACTGGAGATTTTTAAGAAGAGACTGGAGAGGTTTGCTTAGATCATGGAAATTTTGAATTTATCAGATCTGAAAATTCTGACTTAATCGGAACTGCCTATATAGTCAAATGTTACCTTAACAGCTCGTAGATCCTTGGTTAGGACTTGAATTGTTAAGTTTCTACTAGTCCCAGACTGTGAATCGAATTGAAGATTTAATAATAATAATCAAACATCCACATCTGCCTATCCCAGGTCCTGGGTAAGGACTCGATAGGTAGACAAAATGCCAAATCCAGTCTGAACATCTGGCTGACTGTGCGATGATCCATAATAATAATAATAATAATAATAATAATAATAATAATAATAATAATAATAATAATAATAATAATAATAATAATAATAATAATTATATTATTAACAATAATATTATTATTAACAATAATAATAACAATAACAATAATATAAGCATGCAAGGAAGGAAAATTGGGAAAAGGATAAATTATAGGAAGAACAATAGAGAAGGGTGTTCTAGTACTTAGAAACTTTGAGAAACTTCCTAAACAAAGTTAGCTTCCATGGAATAAGAGAATGGTGCTGTCATAAATGGTATCAGGTTGAAAGAACAGGACGCAGTAATAAATAAACAATTTTCATACTAAGTGAGATATGCAGAGTGCTTTCTAGGCAGTGGTGGGATTCAAATATGTGAACAACCAGTTCTCTGTGTGGATGCCGCTTCTGGAAATCCATTCTGGGCCTTGGAAACAAAAAATTAGCTACCGGTTCTGCTGAAGTGGTGCGAACTGGCTGAATCCTACCACTGCTTCTAGGGCTTGGCTCGATATTGGAATAAATGCTTGTGTTTTAAAATCTACCTATCATAACTATGAATGAATAAATTACCTGGAGTCACCATGGTTAATGGTAATAAAAATGATACCATGTTTACTGTTCAGTTATATAAACAAAAATAAAGAATCTGTGAAACACTCTAAAAGATCTGTCCAAACCAGGTGAAAAGGCTTCAAAAAGAAAAATACAGTTTATTGTATAGCTGTGTAAAGTAATTCTTGCTGGCACAAATAATATAAACTGCATATAGACCTAAATGGTATTTGGCATGACTGACCATGAGAAAATTTTAGAAAAATGGTGCAAAGCTAAAAAAGCGGAGTTCCAGATTGTGTTACAAGTGGTATTAGTGATCAATCAAAGAAAAGTTCAGCTTGTATAATAATCTATTTCATTTTTTTCCTATTTTTTCTTCAAGTGGCTTCGTTCCTAAGGCAGCATTAGAACTCAGTCTCCCAGTGTCAGTATTATTGTACTTTGCCACAAAATTCATAAAGTTTTTCTTCTACATTTTAACTATTCATTGAAAAATTTTCTAACATTTTCATTTAAAAATGTTAAAGTGAATTAAATAGATGTAGTGGATGTTTTATTTTTTTTTCTTTTTATTAATTTAATTTTCAAGTAATATTTTGCCTTTCCTTTAGAAATTCAGAATAATGTAATAAGAACGTCTTTCCTTCTCAACCTAATAAAGTCCACAATTGTATTTTGTGGGCTGGATCTCAGTTTTTTTTAATCATCCAATTAATATGCAGTAAAAAAAAAAATAGCTTCAGCATTATTATTATCATCATCATGACACTGTTTTCCTGACCTATCAATAAAATCATAAAAACCTAAGATCTATGTAGTGTTATGAGCATATACAGAAGAAATAATATAAATATCCGAATGTTCTGCCATATAAGATCAAAATCTTATCATAAAGTATTTTATGATTTTAATGCTTTTAATGCATAAGCCACCTAGAGTCATTCCAAATGAGATGGGTGGCAAATAAATACATACAGTATCTATCTATATATATATCTATAGATATAAACTGAAATGTTGATTTTTTTTAAAAAAAGGTAAATAATTTAAATTTCAAATTGTATAGCATTTAGTGCATAACTAATTGCAATTACGGCCGCCAGTAATCTATTTCAAGCAACATTGGCCTCAATGTAGAATACATAATATAGACATCATTTGGTAAATGGTGGAAAAATATGCATTGTGACATAACACAGATACTGTATTCGAATCTAGCTTTTATTAGTCCTATACCATTAGTGAAACTGTCTCTATACTTTCATCAGAACTTCTAACTAACCCCTGTCTGTTCTCTTCTCCTCTTGCAACCTTTTCCTTGATCCCAGTGGCTACTACAAAAAGCAAAGCTAGAGGTGAGTTTTCATTTTTATGCCTGATTTGCACTGCATGTGCTTTGCAGCACCTATTCTATTATGATTACTATTAATCATGCAAATTTGCTAAATTTGCATATGTCAATAGATTTGCATGTTTTCATTGAAAATTTGAAGGCATGGATATTCCCCTTTCATTTTCGATTGAACCATATTTTGCATTTCCGTTTGGTCTTTTGAGAATAATTAAAAGTTCTGAATTTCTAAGCAATAATTGCATCTCAAAATATGCAACCTGTTTTATTTCTGGGAAATTGCTACCAAGTTAGAGGAATTAGATTGCAAGAAAGGCATGACATCTATCTTAATTGTATAAAGTTAAGTTTGTATTTGTATAAACTAAATTTGTATAAAGTTTATGCATTGTTAAAGTTTATACACCAAACATACATAGCTGCCAGGTTTGTTAAATATCACTCCTAATTAAATTAATAAAAGTTTCCATTGATATAAAAATGACAGTGCACACTAATGAAAAAAGATGAAACAGACACAGAAAATATGAGCTGTATACCAAGCTATTAAATGAACGTATATTAAACAAATAACATTTCTCTTACAATCTAGTTTACAACTTTAGCATAATATTGCAAATTTAATTCTGCAACTTCTTTGCAAACCATTGGATGGCATTCTCACTGAAACCCTGGCCAAATTTTCTCTGTTAACAATGGCTACTGTTGATGGAAGAAAATCCCACTATATTATATGGAGTATTTGCTTCTTCTTTTCTCTTATTATAACCTGATGGACTGAGGATACTCATGAAGTTAACTTTACCATAGACCTGATAATGATCTAATATTATTAGATATTTTTAATTTGCCTTCATCACACCTAACATAAATGGAGGAAATATTTATAACCTTAATTATTCTGCTTAGTGAAATATAGAAGAGCACTTCAATAAAGGTTCAAAGTTTCACCTCTCCAGTTGTGACTGATTCAAGAGGGAGGTGCTCATTTCTGATTCTCAGCCAAGGGATCCAGCATTGTCTGAGAGATACTTCTATCATCATGTGGCCAGCATTAAAATACAGAAAACAGTAACATTCTCACCAAAGTGGTACCGATTTATCAACTCACATTTGCATGCTTTTGAACTAGATTGGCAGGAGCTGAGGAGAGTAATGGAGCTCACTTCATTGCACGGCACTCGGGTATCCAGCTGACAAGCTCAGAAACTTAACCACAATAATAATATGGTAATAATGGCTGGGGCTATTTTCTTATACCTTCTTCCACAGTGACACTGAACCATCAACAACAGCAGCAGCAACAACAATAGCAACACATAAATTTCATTTGTGCAACCTAGGCCAATAAGTCTGTTTTTGCCAAAGACTCCATGATTAGAGAATTGAAGCTAAATTAAATATGCAACTTTGTTTCATCTCAGTATAGTGTTCCAAGAGCACAGACCTTTTCTGCTTGATTTAGATGGTTTCATCTCCCTTACCTCCCACTGCCTTGTTCCCTTCCTGACCATATCTTGTGGATAATAAGAATGATACAATTTGAGCTTCCAATTCCAGATAGTCTTAACTAAACACAAACAGTCAAGCAGAAAGAATTTAGAAGAATGTTGACATCTGCTCCGTTGGGAGCATTACATGATGTAAAAACCTTTCTTAATACGGAGACAGATGGACAGTTAAACAGCTACAGGACATTAAGGGTTTCTCAGCCATGTATTAGAGAAGCAAGGTAAAAACAACAATCAGAAAGAGAATTTAATGATTACATATATTGTCACATTGTAAGGGCTTAAACAAAAATGAGAATATGCTGTAGGAGAAAGAAAAAAGCTTTAGCCACTCTAAAATCTTTTCTGTCTGATGCCTCTGCCACCCTCATTTTGCTTCTTATAACCCATCCTCCTCCTCCTCCTCCCTTTACTATTCCCCCTTCTATGTCCTTTTTTAAATACACTAGGACATGGCAAATCAGAACTAATTGCCGAGCTTCCAGCAGAGACAGTAACAGCTTAATTGATATACCCTTTTTGAATTTTAGTTAAAACAAAAAACAAAATATTAATCCTGGGTTGGTTCTTTAATTTCTGCACCCATCCTATTTAAAAACAAAAAACAAATGGAAATTTAATATGAATGTAACACATTGCATTCTGTATATGACAGAAAGGAAGCAATGAGAAAGTGATTTTAAAAAGACATAAATTTAGAGGAACCCTAAGGGATTAATCTGGTAGAGATATCTCTGTGTTATCTGGTTAGATTTGTAAGGTCCGGCTTGCAGTAATCAATTTATGCATGAAGACTGTTAATATGGGAATCCAAGAGGGTATTCAAAAAATTAGATTATTTTTTTTAAAATATATTTTCTTTTTCCTTTTCCTGTACAATGATCTCTGTCTTTTAACAAATATGTTTCTTGTTGAAACCAGAAAGTTTTGATATGTGTGTATGTGTTTAAAAGTGGCTTAGCTTATGTAATATTTGGGAGAATATAAACAATTTGTATAAAGGAATTAAAGGAATATTTTAAATTATTCCAGGGAGAACTCTCACATAAAATGCATGCCTACATCTTCTAATTCTCAGTTTCCTTTACAGCTTGGAATCTTCTCTTAATTAGGGACTTAAAACTGCCCCATTTCACAATTTTATTTTGTTTTACTATTGTTAAATGCCTATACAAACCGAATTATAAACTTTATATGAAATAACTGGATTTTAACAATAACAGCAAAAATAGAACAATATTGTTTTTATGGCTAATCTAAGGCAGTTCAAAAATTAATGAGAAAGATGCTTCAGTTTAAAATGATAATATAATTACATTCTATGTTCTGTTTCTATTTCCTTGGAAATCATATAATATAGATCCAGTTTTGTAAAAAACATTGAGTCCCATATAAATTGAATTGGATTTATTCAGACTTGAGCTGTGAAGCTTTTTCATGTCACATTACCCACAGTTTACACTGAATTTTCAGATTAACTTTAGCCTGAAGAGAGATATGTGATTGCTAATTCCCATCACTTGATAGAAGTATTCTAACAAAATTGTGTTTAATAAATATAATCAGTGCCTGCTGGGTGCAGTGATTAGAATGCAGTATTATAGGAAAATCCTGCCCACAGCTTGGGGTTAGATCCTGAAGGGCTCAAGATTGACTCAGCCTTCCATCCTTCCTTGATTGGTAAAATGAGGACCCAGATTATTGGGGGCAATAAGCTGACCCCTGCTTAGAGCAGGGGTGTCAAACTGCCAGCCCGTGGGCCGGACGCATCATCGGGAAGCCACACCCACCCCATTGCCGGCAATGGCGAAAAAGCTCCGATACGTTGCACGATGTCACATGACATCGCGAGTTTGACATGTCTGGCTTAGAGAGTGCACTGTGGGGTGGTATATAAATCTAAGTGCTATTGCTATTGCTAATGAGTCCTCTAAATTCAATCCACACTAGTAGTGATATAGGTAAAAATTTAGCCACTCTCTAATACACCACTAATCACTTCTTATAAATATATCTGAAAGATTTCTGACTGATTCATATCATATCAAACACATTATTACATACTAAATTTAACTATCTCTTCCCTTAAATTATCAGCAGTAGCCTTTAAGAAAACTACATCTGACATTTGCATTCTTGCAAGAGATGTTTAAGATATATAATATAATTAATAATCTTTGTAAGTCAGATAAAATATTTCAGAAAAGTGAAACTTCAAATATTGTTGTGTTTTGTAATGAGTAATTATCCTGGTACTTCATTTGTTCTAGCAGAAACATATTTAAAAAGGATACATGAACTAAATTTTCTTTATCTCAGGGCGACACTCCATGAAAAATGACAGAATTGTACAAATAAGTTAGGTAATTTTTATATGTTTATACAATTTTATAGCCTCACCTGGAACAGAATCTGGAGGCAGCATGCTCCATCTTGATTTTATGATTAGAAACAACTGGTCAGTTTGTTTTGAAAGAAATGGTTTATTGCACGTGCTAAGCAAAGCCACTCCACTGTTTAAAAGCAAAAGGGTGCTTCTCTTCGTCAAAGTGCTTTGAAGGGATGCTTTAATTTAACCTTTATTGAAATAAAGTATCTTTTGCAACTCTGTCCTGCCTTAATACTTAAAGTCACAAGCCTACTCTTGATCTTTGTTCCTCATTAAACTCTAATGTATTACTACATCATTGAATGCCTAAAATCATCATTATAGATGCTTATTTGGTAATAATTTTGTTTATGAATTTGTATTTTATACTGCTATGTGTGCCTATTCAGATGTAAATTCTGCTGACAAGCAAATTTTAGGCTGTTGGTTAGACATATATGTATATCCATATAATGAAAATTACATATCAGAAACTGTTGTTTCTGAATTCCAGTTATATAATTGTTGATTGATCAGAATGCAATTGATCAGAATGTAATTGTTGATACAATCCAAATATAGGTTCAGTGAATAGGTAAGCTCTGTGTTCTATTTGTGTGAAACAGAAACTGAGGAACTATGAGAAGAAATAGATAGTAGGAAAAATGAAGCAGTTTTGTATCTGTTTTTATGATATGTCCTTGTCATAATGGCCAACTGTTTCCTTCTCTACAAATAATTCTCAAAATCTCAAAGAAGAACAGATTGAGTATTTGTAAGAACTATCATAATTTCTGAGAAAGAATAAAAATGTTGGATTATATGAAGGATGTATAATTATTGCATTCAGATTTTTGGAATCAAGTGAGAAAAAAAGGGAGCAATGCTTTCCTTCAAAGCATCAATCAACCTAGACAAATGCCAACAGAATTTAGTTAATGGTAGAAGTTAAGACAATAATAGAAGATGCATGCATAAAATAGAAGTATGCAAAATTTGAATCCAGGTTGTAGAAGGAGTGACTAGAACTGTCATGGGACATCTTTTCTGTAGCTTGCAGCTGCACTTTAAAGTTAATGTACCATTTCTGCAATTTATATAATGATGATGATGATGATGATGATGATGATGATGATGATGATGATGATGATGATGATGATCATGATCATGATCATGATGATCATGATAATAATAATAATAATAATAATAATAATAATAATAATAATAATAATAATAATAATAATAATAATAATAATAATAATAATAAAGTTGGAAGGGACCTTGGAGGTCATCTAGTCCAACTCCCTGCTCAGGAAGAAAACCCTATACCATTTCAGACAAATGGCTGTCCAGTCTCTTCTTGAAAAGTTCCAGTGTTGGAGCATTCACAGCTTCTGAAGGCAGGTTGTTCCACTGGTTAATTGTTCTAACTCTCAGGAAGTTTCTCCTTAGTTCTAAGTTGCTTCTCTCCTTGATTAGTTTCCATCCATTGCTTCTTGTCCTGCCTTCAGGCGCCTTGGAAAATAGCTTGACTCCCTCTTCTTTGTGGCAGCCCCTGAGATATTGGAATGTCCCCCCTCGTCCTTCTCTTCATTAAACTAGACATACCCAATTCCAGCAGCCTTTCCTTTTATACTTTGGCCTCCAGTCCCCTAATCATCTTTATTGCTCTTCTCTGTGCTCTTTCTAGAGTCTCAACATCTTTTTTACATCGTGGTGACCAAAACTGGATGCAGTATTCCAACTGTGGCCTTACCAAGGCATTGTAAAGTGGTATTAATACTTCACGTCATCTTGATTCTATCCCTCTGTTAATGCAGCCCAGCACTGTGTTGGCCTTTTTGGCAGCTGCAGCACACTGCTGGCTCATATTTAAGTGATTGTCTACTAGGACTCTGAGGTCCCTCTCACAGTTACTACTATTAAGCAAGTTACCCCCTATACTATACCTGCACATTTGGTTTTTCTTGCCTAAATGTAGAACCTTACTTTTTTCACCATTGAATTTCATTTTGTTAGATAGCGCCCAGTGTTCAAGTCTGTCCAGATCCTCCTGTATCCTAAGCCTGTCTTCTGGAGTGTTGGTAATTCCTGCCAGCTTGGTGTCATCGGCAAATTTGATGATTTCCCCATCTATCGCCTAGTCCAAATCATTGATGAAGATGTTGAAGAGCACTGGGCCCAGAACAGAGCCCTGGGGCACCCCACTACACACTTCCCTCCATGTAGATGCGGTTCCATTGAGGACCACACGCTGAGTACGGCCGGTCTTCCAGCTACGGATCCATCTGATGGTGATGCTGTCTAACCAGCATTTTTCTATCTTATCAAGTAGTAGGTTGTGATCTACTTTATCAAATGCCTTACTGAAGTGCAAGTAAATTATATCCACAGCATTCCTCTGATCCACTAATTTTGTCACTTGGTTAAAGAATGTAATAAGATTTGTCTGGCATGATCTGTTTTTGACAAACCCATGTTGGCCTTTAGTAATGACTTTGTTTGCCTCTAGGTGTTCGCTGATTCGTTGTTTGATTATCTTTTCCAGAATCTTCCCAGGTATTGAGATCAGGCTGATAGGTCTGTAATTTCCTGGGTCCATTTTTTTTCCTTTTTTGAAGATAGGAACTACATCAGCTCTTTTCCAGTCCTCCGGTAGTTCCCCAGTGCTCCAGGATCATTGAAAAATATAGTTCAATGATCCTGAGATCACATCTGCCAGTTCCTTTAGAACCCTGGGATGTAATCCATCTGGTCCTGGTGATTTGAACTCGTCTAGGCTGGACAGGTGCTCACTTACCGTTTTCTTGCCTATCTTAACTTGTGTTTCTATTCTGTTTTTTATGGCACTATTTTTGGTAGGTTGGTCTGTTTTTTCCCTTTGTGTAAAGACAGATGCAAAAAACGAGTTAAATAGTTCTGCTTTCTCCCTGTTGCTTGTCACCTTCTTACCACTTTCCCCCACTAATGGACCAATCATTTCCTTCACTTTTTTCTTGTTTTTTACATGTTGAAAGAAGCTTTTTTTGTTATTTTTGACTTTGGTCGCAAGCCTTAGTTCATTTTGAGCCTTAGCTTTCCTCACTTCATCTTTGCTGGCTCGGCTATTTGTTGATATTCTGACTTAGTTATGTGCCCCTCTTTCCACTTTCTATACTTGTCCTTTTTATCTTTCAATTTCTCAGAGAGTTCTTTATGCAGCCATACTGGTTTCTTTTGAGAGCGGTTATTTTTCCTCTTTGTTGGTATTGTGCTGGACTGGGCTTTTATTATCTCACTTTTCAAAATTTCCCAAGCTTCTTGAGTTGTTTCCTCTTGAGGATTATCATCCATGGAATCCTTCCCAAGCCCTCTCTAAGTTTATTGAAATTAGCTTTCTTAAAGTCCAAGACTCTAGTTTGACTGTGTTCTATTGCTTGCGCTTCCATAATGTTGAATTCCAATACTGCATGATCACTTCCTCCCAAGGTTCCTGTGGCTTCAACACCTTCTATCATTTCATCTCTGTTAGTGAGAATTAGATCCAAAATGACTAATCCCCTAGTTCCCTTCTCTACTTTTTGGGAGACAAAATTGTCTGCTAGGTTTGCAAGGAATCTGTTTGATCTTCCACTTTGTGCAGAGTTTGTCTCCCAGTTGATGTCAGAGTAGTTAAAGTCCTCCATTACTATTGTGATGTGCTTCCTACATACCTTAATTAGCTGACTAGCAAAAAGTTCATCTATTTCCTCTGTTTGGTTGGGTGGCCTGTAGTATACCATAGGTGTACCATATAGACCTATGGTAATGTCATTTTCCCCCCTTTTATATTGACCCAAATGCATTCAAGACAATTTTCATCATTGTTGTGCTCTATTTCTGTAGAGATGTAGTTATTTCTTACATATAGAGCAACTCCGGCTCCTCTTTTATTTGGTCTGTTTCTTTTAAATAATTTAAATCCCTCTAGCTGTGTGTTCCATTTGTGGGTTTCATCCCACCATGTTTCCGTAATCGCAACAATATCATATCTGCCCTCATTAACCTGAATTTCTAGTTCACTCTGTTTGCTGTTCATACTCTGTGCATTGGTGTATAGACATTTGAGTCCTTTATGACTAACCCTGTGTTTACTTTTTACGTAACCTGTGTGGTGCCTTAGTTCCCCTATTGTCCTACTACCTATTTGGTTAGTGCACTTTGTGTGACACTCGCTATTAGAAGCTTGATTTTGCTTGACAGCAAGGTTGATATACTTGTCCGCACACACATCTATGTTACATGCACTGATAGCCCTATAGTTTTTAGATTCCCGGGGACAGGGATGTTCTGTATCAATTAACTCACTGTCTCCGCTGTTTAGTTTAAATATTCCTTCAGACAATCTGTGAATTTATAGCCAAGTAACTCAGTCCATTTCTTTGATGGATGCAAACCATCTCTTTTGTACATTTTTTCATTGGACCAGCTACAGATATCATGACTAATATATCCAAACCCTTCCCCTTTATACCACTCCTTTAGCCACATATTGAATTGTGCTATACGCTGGCCTTTTCCATTTTGCTCCTTATATACTGGTAAAACATCTGAAAAAGTAAGCCTACAGCCTGTTCTGCTAAGTTCTTGTCCCAAGCTCTGGAAATAGTTCTGCACAGAGAGTACATTTTTTGGGGGGACAGATCGTTAGTGCCAAGATGTACAATAGCCTCCACATCACAGTCCTTGCTGGCATTCTTGATTATTTTAGAAATACGCTTCTTGTCCCTACTGATAGTAGTATAGGCTGAGAAAAATATACATTTTAGTTGAAAAAGAAATGAGGACATAATGCACTGTTGTAATAAAAAAACCAGTAGTCCACAATTGGGATGATAAAATGACAAATACATTTTCAGTAAGAAAATACATTTGAGAACTGATTAGAGTGTAAAGGGAGAGAGAGATCTAACCAGCTGTCAAATAGGAATAGCAGATGCAGATAAAAATATCCATTTGACTATTTAAAACTTCATGAGAAAACTATTTAAGTACAAACCGCTCTATACTATTAAAGGTGGACCAAAGGTATAATGTCTAATAATTTGTACAAATACCTATACTGAGTAAAATGCTAGGCTATGTACAAATTTCTAGAAAGTGCTTTGTACATGAAAAGGTACTTCAAAATATACAAATTTTCCTGAAATTATGAGTTTTGCCCTTGCAAAACTGCTTAATCCTGAGAAAATACAGAACCTTGGCAACTGGCATGTATTTATGATGGTTGCCGTGTCCCATGATTATGTGATCACCCAAGCTTATGTAATCATCACAAGAAGAGATTGGATAACAATTTGACTGAAATGTATAGTGTTTCCTGCCTGAGCAGGGGGTTGGACTAGAAGACCTCCAAGGTCCATTCTAACTCTGTCATTTTCTCCTCTCCTCTCCTCTCCTCTCCTCTCGCCTTCTAATTAACAAAGTAAAATGGGAAAGCCAGATTCACTTAACAACTGTGGCAAGAATGGTTGTAAAATGGGAAAAACAACTTAACAATTGTCTTGCTTAGCGATACAAATTTTGGGCTCAAGTTGATCGTAAGTCAAGAACTACCTGTGTGAGATTGTTCATCAGAAATAGATTTTAAAAAACCATGTGTCCTATGCTTAAAACCAGACTTCTCCAATATAAATCTTTTTCCAAAAATATATTTGGAAAACATTCCTAGAATACCATGGACAACCATGAAAACAAAGAAATCGTTGAAGAAATCAATCACAAGTTTTTACTGTGACATAAATGACCGGTCTTGAATATGTTACTTTGGACACATTATGTCAAATCCTAGAGAAGTATATAATGTTGAGAAAAATAGAAGGAAACAGAAGAAGACAACCAGTAGAAAGGTGAATTGACTTGTTCAGAGTGGCAATAGGTACACCATTGGAAGAACTACAGGTACACTAAGAGACAACACCAACTTGACAGCACATAATCGATCAGTTGCACTAGTATACAAGTACACAGTACTATTCTTCTTCCAACTGATGTTTGAAAACATTGTTTCTTACCACAACTCTTTTCAGATGGAAAGAAGGAAACAAAGATTTTGATTTAATTCTGTTTCATTAAGAAGAGGGTTGGGTTACTGCATTGGCTTTGGTATTGTGATAATATGTTTTCAACAATTGTTTGATTACATCAAAAAGATACTTTCTGAGCATAAACATCATACATTCTAATCAGAATAGAAACATGGTGTGGCTAATCATTGAAGCCTAGTGTCTAATAGTACAAGGTACAAAATCAACAGACCTTCAAGAAATCTTAGAGAGTTGGCTACTCATTTTGCAACATAAGGAATCTGGAATTTATGGAACAGTTTTTTGTTCTGCAGTAGACAAAATGAAATTCAAACCAATTATTGGATAGCATTCTAAAACTCCATATAATATTCATTGTTGATGTATTTAATTGCATTAATAAAGAAATATAATCTAAATGAAAAGCAAAGACCTGATAAGTGATCCTTAGCTATTATTTTCTGAAAATAGGTATTCCATGTTTATTTCTTGACTATGGTGCATTTTATTTCTTACGTTATAAATTTATATCACACTTCTCCTTTAGCAACTCAAAGGAGCATACATTGTATTATTTTTTTTCTTCCATTCCTTCCCCAATACCAACAATTTTGAGTGTTGGGTTGGAATGAGAGAAAGTATCTGGCCCAGTATGCTTCCATGGATAAGACTAGAACATGGGTCTCTGCAGTCCTAGATAAAAGTCTTAATCATTGCATGGAGACAAAGTTGTGTTGGATATGAGTATTTGCAAAATAATAAAAGGTGAAATACAAATAAATAAAAATTAAAAAATACAGCTGAAATAGTAATTAAAATGTGAAATTAACTAATATATACCAAAATAATCCAAAATCATGTATAACAAAATATATAAAGCTGTAATCCTACATATACTTTTCTGTGGGGTTATGTCTGAATGAATTCAGTAGAACCTCTTCTGAATAATATCCTTGTTTGTACAACTATGTTGAATTCAGAATTGTTACTGCAGTAAAGATGCAGACTGAATACACATTAAATGCATGTTAATGTAAAAGGCACGGCTACAAATAAATCCATATCTTAATCCTGCATGGGTACTGTTCTCCTTGGAGATTTGTTATAAATGCGGAAATAATTCTTTTTCAAAAGAACATCTGTATCTCTATTAATGAAATAACAAATCTGTGTATTCCTTTATTCTGCAAAGATCTTTCTGTCAAGCAGCTCAAATTAGAAAATTCCTAGGGATCTGAAATATTTTCAGACATAGAATAAACTCCTGCTATCTCTTTTTTTAAAAAAGAAGATAAAATGTTATACCATCATTTTGAAAGAAATATTATTATGTCAAAGAATTTTAACAATGAATATAATGTCCTAGCTGTCTGTCAAATTACAAGCTATTATTCAAATTATGACAAGCCTGCTAATGTATTCTAAACATTGTCGGAGAAGCATTTAGTTTTTTAGAGAACCCATCAGGAAACAAGTTAAGAACTGTAGATGTTATGCACAAACTATAACTTAAGTTCCCATTATTTTCATATGGGTGGCCTTTATGTTAGTTGATAAAGGTCAGCCATCTGTAGCCTGGTTCTTTCCAGGAAGAATGGGATTGTAACAGTCAGAATTTCTAAATGTATCTTGATTATTTATTTATTTTTACCCTAGTTCCACTGAGTATTCTGAAAATGTTTTTAGAATCTTCCTGAAGAATGAGGACTAAAATATTTCTGGTTTTTGTCACATTATATTTGCCATATCCATGTAAAGCATATCTAATATAAAAAATATGCATGTGCTTTTAAAGATAAGAAATAGCTTTAAATGTGAACTATCAGTGATTAACTGCCACATCCATTAGTACAGGTATGTCAAACTCGCGACGTCACATGACGTCGCGTGACATATCGCAACTTTTTCCCCATTGCTGGCAATCGGGTGGGCATGGTTTCGGCATGATGCATCCGGCCTGTGGGCCAGCAGTTTTACATGCCTGCTTTAGTACCTGGCTGTCCCCATACAACCCTTTTATTTTAGATTATTTTAGATTATTTTATTAAACAATGTTAAAATGATAGTTAGCATGATACAAACAAATCATCTTTAAACATCATATTTTTTTTCCAAGAACAAATTCTAAGTACCACAGAAATCCCAAGGACTTTCTTAAAAAAATCAATATGGTGGGTAGCTGAAAAGCAGATATAAACTGAGATAGATAACATTTTATTTGTGTGTGTTATATGGAAGTGAAAGCAAACAATTCTGGTATTTTCTAATTATCTACAGCATCCATAGCAGCCAAAGACATCTCTTAAAATTTATAACTGCCTCATATATTCTGTTAATGAAAGATTTCATCATGAATACAAGTAAAAGGCTCTTGTCGTTCAATATGTTCCACAAATATGAACCTATTTCATTCTATTTAAGGAAACAAAAGAACCAAGACAATGTTTATTGCTAATACTCCTATGTATCACACTCAGCCATTGCTTATGATTGGAATCATACAGGCATTCTAATGGATTCAGGTCAATATAATAAAATCTGAGTTCAAGTGCTCTCTTGAAATTTTCCATCCTATTTGTGAGCAAATGGAGATAAAGAAAAAGAAGGTAATGGCTGAAGAAAAGAAATTTAAAAACTATTATGTTGCTAGTATTCCTATCTTCCTATCTTGTGCCATTCTAAGAAATGGATATCACTTGATGAAACATATAATGTTAAAAACTTAGGACCACTTTTTCTCCTAAGTGGTGTGAATAATATCTCAGAAACTCTATCAGAAAAAATGACTGGTGTGAAATGTCCATACACAATTGCTACATACTGTAAGTTCCTTGGCTAAGAACAGAAAGTCTGGTTCCTGCTACTGGATTTTTACAGCGTAATCTCAAAGCAGGCAATCTGTTAAACCAGGCAAGAAATATTCAACATCACTAACCACAATGTACGTGATCTCCTTACAAGCAGTCAATACTAAATTAAAGTCATTGTAACCTTGTAGTATAAGAAATAGTTTCATCTGAATACTATATTGATTAAAAACATTCTCTCCAAAGTAATTGTTTTGTAAGAATAAGTGAGGAGAGGGAAATATTTTTGCATCTCATATGGAATTATTCATTATTGGTATGTATTGTAGCATTTTTTTGAGTTTAAGTTTTTTAATTGTTATTTTTTTTAAAAGATAGTGTTTTGACTCACCACTTGTTGATTTCTTTCTCTTTTGGAGGGAAGGTATTTTGCAGTAAAACATTTTGGAAAGTGTGGAATTAACGTTATAGAAGAGAGATGATGAGAGTTGGACAGCTTAATAGTGAGGAAAATTGTAGATATGGATAGAATTTTGGAAGAGAAAGATAAACAAAAGAATGAGTGATAGGGGGTAACATATTGGACTGAGAAAAATGATGGAGATGTACAAAAGTAGGACTTTGTACAAGAATTTGGACTTTGAAGCTGAGTGGAACTGTAAATGTCTTCAGATATTAATAGATCAGAAGGCAAGCTCTTGTTCCTTCTGCTGCTTGTATAGAGAAAGGATATCAGAGCAATGTCACCATTTCCATTTGTTAGAGAGTGAGGAAACATACTGAGCCAGAATGCTGGGAGCAAAACTAGAATTGTCATTTTGATGGGCAGAAGATAAGTATAGGAAGGGATATTGGGTAATATTTTACAGGATAAAGGGGACATATGATTCTTCTGCTATGCTACTGATTCCTGCTGTGGGCTGAATTGCTAGGCCTTGTATTCACACTGCTACTGGCAAAAGTCAAGTCTCTGAAAAGATTATAGTTATTCACAATGTGGTAGGAGATAAGTGTGTATATTGGCATATATTACCGAGATCTGGTTGGGCAGCAATGGCGTTGTGACCCAGTCAAAAATGCCCTCCTGTGCTTCAGATCTTCAACAGGAGATGTCAAGAGCAGGAAGGATGAATTTCTATAGTTCATGATGAACCATTTATTGCTAATAGTAGCACTGCAGCAGACTGCTTGTGTATTAAATTGAGCCATAGATAATCTGGGATTGGTACAGACCTATTGACTAACTAGCTGCCCAACAGCTGTCCTTCAGGAATTCCTGGGAGTCCTTTCAGAACTGGAATGAGAACCCCTGAGGCCTGCCTAGTCATGGGGAATTTAAATCTACGTGCTCTGAGTACACAGTGAATCCTAGGTTCTTGGTCTCAATGATGACAGGACTTGTCACAAATAATAGCAGCTATGACTTACACACTGAACACCAAAACATGTCTAGTCTAATCTTTACTTTAAAGTAGGTATAATGTGGCTTGGGTATGGAGAACATTAGTATTTGTCTTTCGCTATAATCATGTCACTTTCTTGTGGCACATTTTTGGCACCTTGAACTGCAAAAGTAGAAAATTTCTTGGGATGGGTCTGACCAAGATGCATGATGGACAGGGAGGATTTTCAAAACATGTTTGGGGATTATTTTTAGGACAATTTGGTAAGCAATTCCATTTTGTACTGGGTTGAGTTCTGAAATGGAAGGGTCACTGAATGAGATTGCTTTCATGTGGCCTCTTCACAGTTGGCATTCAGAAGCAGCTCCTTGTTTATTAAAGAGCTATATGAGATGAAGAACTAAAAAGAGCCAGGAACAATGATGGCTGAAAATTAAAAGTGAATATGAGTTCAATTTTGTATGAACTCACCATCAAGTGTATCCAGTGATGATAAGCATAGTGAAGCATTTTTTCTTCCCCATGTTTTGTAAACTGTTCATTCCTGTCTAATAACCCTATTTAAGGTAACTCAGATCCTTGGAAAGGATAAGTATGATAAAGTATAGGCTGACAGGATATATTATGGAATTATTTGCAAATAAAGTTAATCATTTTTATTCTGGTTTGAGAAGAATAGGGAGGCATTTTCTGATATAATCTAGGTTTATTTATTTTACCTTTGGGAGTCTTAAAGAAATGTATAGGGGCATTGCACTGAAAACTTCACTACATACAGACTAGATCCATAGCTTTGGGGGTTCATTTCATCAGTTATGGGATTATAACATGGATTAATATTTCATTAGGGAACAATATAATGCTGAAAAAAGGCAGTGGAATATCTTCTCCTGAAGAAGCCATATTTCAGTCTATCCATATCTGACATTTTTATCCAATATCCATCCTTCCCTTTTTACAAAATGTTTTGAGAAAATAGTGGGGATTCAGAGTTCTAGAAGAAATGGATTATTTAAATCCCTTTCAGTTAGGGTTCAGACATAGCCAAGAGGTAGAAACAGTGTTTGTAATTCTGAGAGTTGGCTTTTATTGGGACATGGATTGGAACTATCTATTTGCTTTAGATATTTAAGCAATGTTCAATTTCATTAGGATCAGGAATAATATGCTTCAAGACTACATTGAAAGAAATGATTGTGATATTTCATAAGATGAATTATATGTACTGACTAATTGATACTCTTTATGATTACTGTTTTTCTTACTTACTATAGCTATTTACTATTACATCAATTACTGCTATCGAATACATGTACCCGGACAATAGTCTGCTTGCTAAAGCTTGGAAATGGTATTGGGGGCAACCCCATTGTTGTACCTATCCCTACCCCTACCCCAACTCCAACCCTGAACCCCACCCTGAACCCCAATACCTATATTGACCCTACCCCTTTCCCAACCTTATAAAACTCAATAAAATATTCTATTAAAAAAAAAGACTACATTGAAAGGGTTGCAAGTAAGGCATCATTTTCCAGAAGTTCTGTTTCTGTTTGAATGGATAGTTCCAGTCAGCAATTATGGGATTTAAACAGTTGAATCACTTGAATGTTTCAATGTGGGAAACTGGAAGACTCCATCCTGCACCTAATTTTATAAGTAACAGCTGGGAGATGTCACATGCCAATTTCAACAGGTCTGTAATTGATGCCTGGAGGATGTTAAATTGAGCTCATTACCTTATTGTTCCAGGTAGTCCCTGGAAGAGCCTTGGCAATAGTTTTTAATCTACTGTTCTAATAACAGCTGCAATTCTAGGAACATTGCCAAATCAGATTCAGTATTATTAAAAACCAAATGGGATAAAACAAACTCATATTGAACACTACCAATATAGAGTTGCAGGTATGGTTCTGCTCATCCATTTGAGGTATTTTCCAATATATAAGCTAAGATAAGTGGGACCAGGAGACAGGACTTCTTCATATTGACTCTAATATTGTAGAACATGATTATTCTAGAGACTTGCCTCAAATGTCCTTGCATTCCAGAATGCAACTATTTAAAACTATTTTGTTTCAGTGACCTTTGGCATTTAGGAAGATTGTAAATAGCCATTTGACTGTAATACATTGATATTCTAATTATGTTACTATGTTTCTTTTTATTTGTTAAAAATAATTATTGGATGTTTACTGAAAAGGAGCCAGAGTATATACCTCAATCTTTAAAGATGGGATAATTTATAAATAATCAGTAAAAAAATGAACACTTATGTTCATTTCTACATTCATAGCAGCTAAAGTGTCATCACTGATCATAGATTATGCCTAGTAAAAACTATATTGTGCTTTATAATAGGCTTTCCCTTTCATTTTTTTGTAAAAATGAAATTTAAAGGTTTGTCACAAAGTAATCAATTCTGCATCTCCTCTAATGTATTTTATATAAATATGTATACATCTAAATCTGAAAAAAGTCAATTGGCTTGTTATAATTTGTATTAACTGCTTAGCAAATGTATTCTTAATAGTATAGAAATCACAATTTACACAAAATGTGTACAATTATTGCTACAACACTTTTATTTACACATAATTATATAGTATATTGACAGTTTCTAGATATGTTAGTATGTGTAATAGTCCATCACAAAGTTGTGAGTACAGTCATTACAATCAACAGATTAGATACTTTTCAGAAACTTAAGTGATGCAGAAGGAACAGCCCTTTTCTGTTAAACATAAGCTATTGTTAAATCAAAGAT
This sequence comes from Protobothrops mucrosquamatus, assembly GCF_001527695.2. Lineage (NCBI taxonomy): Eukaryota > Metazoa > Chordata > Lepidosauria > Squamata > Viperidae > Protobothrops > Protobothrops mucrosquamatus. Next base: position 108,275 of record NW_015387076.1, read on the forward strand.
AAAGTATATTTTCTAAACCTAGAGGTGTCTTGGTTTAGATGATTACTGCTTAGCCAAAGCTACTATTTTAATTAACCTATATATATTTAAGTCACTTAATTGGTTTGTAAAAAACAATTTTCTAAAACCAGTTTTAATATCTGGCATTTCCTTTTCACGTAGAGCTCTATGTTGGAAGACCCTTAATATAGTTTTAGTAAGAGGTGAATTTGGATATTGTGTGACAGTTTGCAAACGTTACTGTGTCTTATTTCTTTGATAGCAGCATGATAGACCATGTCACTCTCCAGATTTGCTGGCATACTTTGGTTACAATCTTTCATATTCTTCTGATGTCTATATATTTCTACAATTATCATCAACTCCTGTAACATTCTCATTTGATAATGATCAGAATGCTGATCTAAGTTCATCTTCTTGAAAATAGAAAATATCTCCTAAAATAACCCGGATGTTAACATCCTCGTTGTATAGAATTTCAGTATTCTCCTTCATCTCTGATCTTCTTTGAACCAATTGCTGCTTGCCCCTGGCATCCTACAACATAGCAATTTGAAGTTCGAAGGTTTCTGTGTTCTGGTGGTTTGGACTACTTTTCTATTTTTTCCATTTCTGTTGCCTTATTTGATATTTTTACAGATGTCATTGCAGTAGTGCATCATGTCTCTTCTAATATGGTTGCAGTCTGAAATTCTTCATTTAATTCTTTCCTGAGATCTTTGTTTTTCTTGATTTTAACTTCTTTTATGTTATTGACAATTTCCACCATCTGTTATGACATACAGTTTCTTTCTTCTGTTTCTTGATCTTTTGCAGTCTCTTTTCATATTAATTCTTAATTGTTTCTAAGATTTCATTCCGCAATTCCTTCTATTAATGAGAATCAGAACTTCAAAGCAATTCCTGATATTTTCTTCAAAAATGGTGACTGTATGTTCAAGATTAAATTGTGGAAACAGGCCCTCTTCATTCTCTGTCATAACTTGCTTGGAAATTTTTCATGAGCTGTTTGTGAATTCTACAATTAGTCTCTGATAAATCTTCATTGTTATAATTGAGTTCTCCAATTCTCTTGACCAATATATAGTCAAATTGATTTTTGTGTATTCTATATGGTGATGGCCATGTATATACAATAGGTATTATTTTGATTGTTGAACAATGCATTAGTAACTCTTTTATATTATGTCCAAAATAAATATCTCGATTTATATATTATTACAGAAGTTGACATAACTTGTATTCCTGCACTGGCTTTCTCTCCTAGCAATTTTGTGTTAAGTATCAGGTACCAAGTTGCATAGTAAACCCTTAAGCTAAAATATTATTCAGCATAAAAAATAGGATGACATTTTAATGTGGAAAGCAATTTCAGATATGGGTTCATTGATTCAGAAAATTGGTTTAATACAAGTTATCAATATATTTTCTGGTGTCTTATACTTTGCTATTGTTTCCTTTTGTTTTCTGCCATAAGTTTATACAAAGTTTAATAATCACAAACAGCATTAAAACTTGCATTACTAATGAAGCAACAGTGCAATATTATTCTAATCTATCCAATTCTATCGTTGAAGCTTCAGAAGAGCTTAGTGAAATGCTGAAAAAAAGAAGTTCACATATTCAAAGTAACATTTCAATTAAAATTAAACTGGTAAGCAATGCTATACTGAAATGTCCAAATGTAATACATGCATGATTGTACTCAGAAGAGGTTTTATAAATCATATTCTATAAACTAAGTACATCAATGACATCATCCTTCCTAGAAGTACAATACTGATGTGATATTGTAAATAAAGAAAACAATTTTAAAATTAATCATTGATTAAAAAAGTATAAAGTAAACAATATAAATAACACTGCATTTGTCTTCAGTAAAAGGAAAAAAATAATCCAATCTACTAAAAGCAACACCGTAGGAGACAGAATCAGAATGCTGAATAACAGAATAAACTAGAAAATTGTAAAAGAACATCTATCTTTTCTAGAGGAGTTCAATTCACTAGGACCAGATGGATTACACCTCAGGATTCTAAAAGAGCTGGATCTCAGAATCACTGAACAAAATCTTTCAAAGCTCCTGGGACACTAATGTGGTTTCAATCTACAAAAAAAGTAGATTCAGAAAAGTGACCAAGCAGCCTGACATCACTGCCTGGGAAGTTCCTGGAAAAGATAATCAAGCAGTGCATTTGTGAGCCAAACCTTATTGCTTAGTGACTAAATTACTGGATAAGGGAAATTTGGTAGACATTGTTTACTTAGACTTCAATAAAGCATTTGATAAAGTAGACCACAGCCTACTCCTTGGTAAGACAGAACAACATCTGATAGACAGTACCACCACCAGATGGGTTTGCAACTGGCTGATCAACCACACTCAGTGGGTAGTCCTCAATGGAACTACATCTACATGGAAAAAAGCATACACTGGAATACTCCAAGATTCTGAATTAGGCCCAGTACTCTTCAACACCTTCATAAATGATTTAGTTGGGGGAATAGAGGGGGGGACTCCATTTGGATGACACTAACCTGGGAAAAATAGCTAACATTTTAGGTGAAAGACTCATGGTTCAAAAGGATTTTGGCAGATTTGAGCACTGGGCACTATCCAACAAAATGCAATTAAGTGGTCAGACAAATAAGTTCCTTCACATAGGCAAATAAAACCAAATGTACAGATAAAATAGTGGTTCCTGGCTCACAATAGCAATTGAAAGGGATCAAGGTGTCCCAGTAGACCACCACTTAAGTATGAGCCAGCAATTTGCTACAGCTGCCAAAAAAGCTAATGCAATATCAGGTTGTATCAACAGAAAGATAGTTTGAAGATCACATGAAGTGATATTACCACTTTATACTGCATTGGTGAGATACCTCTTGGAATACTGGATCCAATTCTGGTCATCAGAAAAAATGTTAAGATCTTGGAGTGCAGAGAAGAGTAACAAAGATGTTAAGGGGTCTGAAGGCTAAACCATATGAGGAATAGTGGCAAGAACTGGGGATGTCTAGTCTAACAAAGAGAAGGTCTAAAACAATCTTACAATATTTGAGGGGCTGCCACAGAGAAGGGCAGGAAAAGAAGCAATGTGTGGAAGATCATTAAAGAGATATCCAATCTAGAACTAAGGAGACATTTCCTGACATTGAGAACAATTAATCAGTGGAACAACCTCTGGAGGTTGTGGGTGCACTGAAAGTTTTCAAGAAGAGGCGTTACAACCATTTGTCCAGAATAGTATAGGGTCTCTTCCTTGAGCAGGGATTGGATTAGAAGACCTGAAATGTCCTTTCCAATCCTATTATTCTATGCTCTATACTCTAATATCTAGAAAAATCTATTCACTGCACAATCTGTATATGTTTATGGGCTACATAGAAGTATATGCTGGTGACTGTGAATACAATACTTTAGTGTATTCTGAAGGCTTTAAAGTCCTTTTCTTATGGCAAATGCATAAACATATCTCATTGAGAATATTTTGGATTTAAATTGCAATAATAAATGACAGTAGATCAAGTTGGTCCAGTCTGTTAATTCTGTCATCCTTATACTGGATAACTTAATATTTGTGGTGGCAAATTGTTTGATTTGAATCACAACTAGTACATCCTTCTTTCTTCACAATTACAGACATGATTATTCTGATAACTAGCAAATAATACATTTCTTGTGGAATACATCTTGTGGAAATATTTCTTTTTAATTGCACAAGACATCTAAGCTCTTTTTTCAAATTAAAAAAATATATCCTTGATTCTATTCTTGTTGTTCTGTAATCATTATTCCCATTTATTATGAAACACTTTTTTCCTTAAATAACCTTTTCCTCAAATAAGAAAAAATAAACTATCATTAGACACAGGTTAGCTTCCTGATTTTATTTCTCCATCTTCAGTTGTCTTATTATCTTATAAAGCACAGCACAATATTTAAAAATTCAACTGGGGAAGGAAAGAGAAGAGGAGGGGAAGAAGAAGGGAAGGGAAACTGAATAGGAAAAGATTTCAATTCTGAGTTCAGTTTGTTAAAACCAGACAACAAATAATATTAGTAAATTTCAATGCATCCATTATGTGATAATGCACTCTCTATGCTGTCACACAGCATGCTTGCTTCCAGATCTTGTGTTAAAATTTGTTTCAGGGAGGAGGAAAGAAAAGGGTCCATAATGTTCTCGTTGGTCTAGACTCTAGACAATATAATCATCTGCTAGATTCATGAGCAGCTTGTTGAAATAATTCATCAAAGAGAATCTCAGGCAATCAGCACAATCATTTTATAGATATTTTGAAGGCAAAGACAAACATATCAACAAGTTCAATATTTTTTTCTTAACTTATTTCAGTTTTGCATATTTAAGTGTGCTATCGCATATAGCTGTATCAAAAGGAGACTTAATACTATGAAATTATTACAATACTGATTCTAAGTCTACTATTGAAGGATAGCATTTCAAGATGAAATAATTATGCATACAGGTAAGGAAACTCTACCAATATGAATGGAACAAAAGACAGCTAGGAATCCTTGGAACAAAGAAGGCTCTTGCAAGTTAATCTAATGCAATAGAAAGCAGAAATTGAAAACAAATTTGTCTTCAACAACAATTACTGAAATTATTGTCTGCAGCATGGGAGACTGGAGTTTATAATAAATATGGCAAGTATTTTGTGAATAGCTGTTTTCTTTTATCTACCTGAATTTTACCATTCGGCTTTATTTTTTCATATTCTCAAAGAAAAATGTACTAATCACTATCTCTGTGTACCATGTGTCATCTATCTTATGAATCTCTGGTACAATGTATAGTCAAATCCACCCATAGTTCAGTCTCTGGACCAGTATCTTTCTACAAAATTAAATTCACCAGTTGTTGGGTTTTTTGGGAAAGAAATCCCTAAGATAACAGTTGGTGCATGCTTTCTTTTGTTCCTTGAAGAAAACTGGAAAGTAAGGTTCTACATTTAGAAAAACCAAATGTACAGGTATAGTATAGGTGATACCTTGCTTAATATTAGCAACTGTGACAGGGATCTCAGAGTCCTAGTGGACAATCACTTAGATATGAGCCAGCAGTGTGCTGCAACTGCCAAAAAAGCCAATACAGTGTTAGGTTGCATTAACAGAGGGATAGAATCAAGATCACATGAAGTGTTGATATCACTTTACAATGCCTTGGTAAAGCCACACTTGGAATACTGTATCCAGTTTTGGTCACCACGATGTAAAAAAGATGTTGAGACTCTAGAAAGAGTACAGAGAAGAGCAACAAAGATGATTAGGGGACTGGAGGCTAAAACATATAAGGAATGGTTCCTGGAATTGGGTATGTCTAGTTTAATGAAGAGAAGGACTAGGGGGGACATGATAGCAGTGTTCCAATATCTCAGGGGATGCCACAAAGAAGAGGGAGTCAAGCTATTGTCCAAAGCGCCTGAAGGCAGGACAAGAAGCAACGGATGGAAACTAATCAAGGAGAGAAGCAACCTAGAACTAAGGAGAAACTTCCTGACAGTTAGAACAATTAACCAGTGGAACAACCTGCCTCCAGAAGCTGTGAATGCTCCAATACTGGAAGCTTTTAAGAAGAGACTGGACAGCCATTTGTCTGAAATGGTATAGGGTTTCCTGCCTGAGCAGGGGGTTGGACTAGATGACCTCCAAGGTCCCTTCCAACTTACAACAACAACAACAACAACAACAACAACAACAACAACAACAACAACAATAATAATAATAATAATAATAATAATAATAATAATAATAATATTAAGAAACCAATGAAATAAAAACAGAAACATGCAGCTGTGTGTGCATTAAATTTGTAGGCTTCCTTATTTTTGCCTAAATGAAATTATGTTCTGTTTCAAAGTTCCATTTATGGAACATTAATGGCATAAAATAGAACAAATGATTAGTTTCAAGTATTTAAGAGTAGTCATTCATGCTACTGGTTTGTGGAAAGCTCACTACAAATATGCTGCTGTTGCTACTGGAAAAGGTCTGCTAATACCATTCTTAAATATTTCTGATCCAAGAGAGGATATTATGTTCCTATCTATCTATCTATCATCATTTTAAGTGTGTGTTCTCCTTAAAACAGGATTTATCTTAATGGTTGAAAATAGCGGAGAAGAAGAATTCAACAAACAATGACTAAATTATGTGTAACTTCTAAATTATATATTGTTTAACATTTGTTTATTTAAATGTTTTACTAGGTATTTCTGTATCAGTTAAAGAAAAAAGGAAAATATAACCTAAGCTTTTGGAATCTTATATAATTCATATTCTTCCAAATTGGTGGCAGTCATCAGATTTTCATCACCTATGTCCTATGGTATCAAAATATATTAATTGTTCTTTTTTAGTATTACTTTTGAACTCTGAAAGCTTTTCAATCATTCCTGTATTCTTGATAATTTAGCCTGCCTTTAATTACATTAAGCATACACAGAGAGAGATTAAATAACAAGAAACTGTTATTTAAACTGTGACACCAGTTAACATGAATTTAGATTCTGTGACTTTTCTTTATTCTACAATATTTTAAATTGTTAAAATGCTCACCTGGCTTTGCTACATGTCAGAAAATAACACAAAGAAAATCATATTTTGATAATTTTCACAAAATTATTGTTTTTATGAAAAAGATAGATAAAAGCATGATGTATCTATCTTAAGATCAACTATTCTGATAAGATTTTTTTTTAAGTTTTCCTCCTACTGGAATAATATAAAATAACAGGAATTCACTGAACACACCTTTGGGAAGATAAAAGATATTCACCTACCCTTATAACTTTTAATGTAGTACAATTACTTTATATTTTTAATGTTCTCCCCAGGCAGCCAAGGCCAGTTTCCACTCACACAGAATGTAACAGTTATTGAAGGTGAAACAGCAACATTGACCTGTAGAGTTGATCAAAATGATAACACCTCCCTCCAGTGGTCAAATCCAGCTCAACAAACTTTGTACTTTGATGACAAGAAAGGTGAATATATATATTTGTTCTCAGTTTATTAATTAAATAATAATAATAATATTGTTATTGTTAAATAATGTTTGGACACTCTATATTCTATTTTACATTATCCTCAGACTAAAAATGTGTAATTTGAACATGATTGACTATAAAATTATAGAATATTAATATTACATTGAATTTTTTTAATTGTTTCATTTTTTCTCTATTTTTACTGCTGACTAAAAATGTGATTGTGATTTGTGTTCTTAAGGATAGAAGATTAAGATTATAAGTGTATTTAAAAAGATTAATACAGGTACAAAATTAGTCTAAATTTATTACCATGGGTGTTTCATGTAATGGAAAAGGTAGAAATATCAAGATGTGTGTTATAACATCACCATGCAAAAATTGCAGCTTATGTTATATATCAGGATCAGCTGCATAACCATGGTGGTTTCATTATATAATTTAGCGTGCCATGAAAAAATTACCATAAAAATAGCAAGCAGCCACATTGTCAATTGATCATCAGTGATGTGCTTCAGAATACTAAGTTGGCTTTTTTGGAAATGTTGTTACCTACCAATCCTGCATTATGCAAATGTAGAGGACTACCTTTATCTTTGTACTGCCAAAATAAAGGTTGCTTCAACCTAATATCACTATTTTAAAGTACTGCACTCTGCTTCGATTTGTCCTGTGGATTTGCGTGTGTCCTACCAAGGAAAAAATGTATGTTTCTATTTCTTTTATTGAATTCCTCATTCATATGCTTGCTGTCCTTGATATAATATAGAATAATATAATCAGTGCCTACTATGCAGCTCTAAAGAGTACAAAAAAAGAAATTTCATGCCTTGAGTTTACATCTTGTATCTGATCTGAGAAGAGAGAAAAAGAATAGGAAAGAATGAAAGAACAGAGATGAAGAATAGGGGAAGGGGAGAGGAGGAGGATGAAGGGGGAGGGGGAAGAAGAGGAAGAGATGGTGATGGGTGCATGTGTGATATAGCAAGAGTATATTTTCTCTCACATACACAATATTTTGGGAGAAGGAGGAATAGGAGCAGGAGGAGGAGGAGGAGATGTGTAATATAGAAAGTGATATATTTTCTCTCACCTACACATTATTTTCCATAAAGGAATACCATCCCTGGTATATAGATGTTGATACCAGTAAGTTTAGTAATGTTCATTCTCCTAACCAACACAATTTTCTCTCCAAATATATGTATACATTTCTTTATTTAAACCTATTCATTCTAATACTCTAAATGTAGTTCATATGTTATGATGTCTGCCTTCTGGAACAGTATCTCAGCCCCATCTTTGCTATCCTTTCCACAAGGCTTGAAGACCTGTATTTTTTCCCACCAGGTCCTAGGATATCTTGGGTTACATTTCCTCCTGAATTGTGTTCTGTCAAGATGGTTTATAATACACCTTATACAGAGAGGCTTTTTTTTAAATGTACCCGCACAAAGTTATTATTGAGTTAAGCAGCCTTAGAAACCTGATAAGTAAATTCTATTCGATTCTAAATAAAAATCTTATATCTTCATAGAATTGCATGTTTTCTAATTGCAAAATTCTAATTACAATTTATTGAATTAATTAATTACATTGATTATGGCCACCCGGTCCAATAGACTATGGGTAGCTTGTAATAGCAAAATGCACAATTAAAACAAAATAAAAAATGAAATAACATGCAGCAGCCTGGACTAAAATAGCAATAACAATAAAAACATAACAGGCATTCCACAACATATGAACAGAGCTAGGTCTTAAGAATTTTCTAGAAACTTAAGAGACTGGATGCCATCTGTAATTTGAGGGACACTCACAGAGTGTTCAAATTTAGTTGAGTGGATCTGGAATATCTCCACTGTGCCGAATATCTGAACTATGGGAAATCAGCAGTACCTTAAATAGGCAGTTCCTCAAATAACCAGGCTTTATTTTGAATCCTGACCAACTCTTACATTTAAAAAACCCTAAAGGTGGTTTGTTTGTTTGTTCTGGTATATACATTTATAACATTACTAAGAGGAAATAAAGGAAAATCAGAAAAAAGGAAAACAAATTTATAAGTTTATAATATTAAATTAAAAATGTCAAAGTGTCATTAGATCATTGCTGCATACTATGATTTGGGTTAGGTTCTTGTGCTAATTTGAGATTTCAAAAGCATTATTAAGATTGTATTAATATTCAATAAGTAACTAAAGTGCCCAGTATAAAACATCAGGTTTGATGGGTTAAAAGAAATAACTATTAATTAAAAAATAAATTTATGTTTTATGTTATTTTGAGGAGTAGAATAAAGCCTCTTTTGTTTGTTCAGATCTAAAATAGACACACAACACATCATTTTTTAGGTAGAATAAGCCTGGCAAAATCTCTGAAATTAAATATGCAAATATGGATTTTGGAAAATCCCCAATTTGAATGGTCACTACCAAAGTGCAGTAATTAATTTTATATCACTGTAAAGAAATGAATGTTCAATAAGCATTTTGTACTTTGAACAATACATATTGCAGAAAGACAGTGAGAAACAAGTATAATTAATCATGTTACTACAAGTGTTCAGTATTTATTTAGAATATTTATACAACGGTATAACTCATCTATTTGTTACTCTGGGTATTATACATCAAATAAGTGTCTCCTAAATAACATTGCAAATACAGTATCACCCAAAAGCAAAAGTGAGGATTACAAACAACAACAAAAAAAATCCTAGAGGCTGAAAGAAGTCAGGGCTATCCTATTCTAGAGAAGAGGCAAACCATACTAAAGGGCAGGTACTACATGAGAAGAAAGGCACTTCCTAAGTTCCATCAAATGATATTGTCTCAAGAATGGACGTAATTCATGTCCAATTAGTAAGAACATGTAAGATGGGCAGAAATAATCAGAGACAGATGGTCCTGCATGTTATACAGTTTTGTGCTTTGTGGGGATGATAATCAAGACCATAAATGATATTCAGAAGCCTGTTGGGAGCCAATGTAGCTACCAAAGTAGTGATACTACATGGGAAGTTTCAACACTAACTGAAGCAAACCTGGAAGAAGATAGAAAACCATCACAACAATGTGCTTCTCACTCAGTCCCCTAAGCTGGCAAGAAGGATACTAGGGATCACAAAATAGCTATTAGAAGGGCAAGGCAAAGCAAGCATAATTAAACATGTCAATGCAATTGATCAATATCTATTTATTTAGATTATTTGTTTGCTCCACAGCTTAGGTAAATGTAGTTCTAAGTTATTTACATCAAATAATCCATCCTCAAATAATATTGCAAGTAAAGACCAAGCCAATCCCCAGCCTGTAAAATGCCTAGCTCCTCCTTTCCCAGAAAAGATGAGGTCACTTTGAACAAGGACATTGGCTAGTAAATATTGAGGCACTGTAGGAAGTATTCCTTTTGAAAGACTTTTACCAGTATTGTCAATTATCAGAAATAAATATGAGATTAAATATATTATTGTATTTGTATGTGCCTCAGTAGTCATACAAAATTGAGAAAACATGAAACAGTTTATGTTTTCCCCTGAAAAGAATAAGAGGAATGGAAAATGAGATTAACTGGCACTCCATCCTATTTTTCCTAGAAAAATTCCAAGCATGTAAAATTTAGTTTGCACCAATTAATTTATTTGATTAAATATTCAGCAATATTTTATATAGTATTGTTTTTAGAGAATTAGTGACCGCCTAATACAGAAAAGAAAAACATAGAAACTTAAAACATACAGTAGCTATAATGAAGATTGGCTCTCAGAAGGAGAGCAGATATTGTCAATGGGACTAACATAATGTTAGTTTATTTCCACTAAACACATTGAGACAAAGATCTAATTTCTCTGTGTCTTCAACATGTGAATCAAATATATACAGATTTTAACTTTCTTGTAGTATTCATCCATTGTGTGAGGAGTATTTGGCAGATGGTCACCCCTTTCTGATTCATCATAAACAATGATATGCAAGTGTAATTTCAGGTTCACATGCCACTCTTGTACAGCTGTCAAGTTATTAACATGTAAGTAAAGCTATGATGCTTGAGATTTAACCAGTTCAGTTCTTGCTGTAAATGCTCCATAGAAAATGCTTACAAGAGCTCCATTTTTTTTTCCAAAGAAAACAAATTAGGAATATTTAAGGACATTAGCATCTACATCAATATCTTTAAGATAAATAATATCTGAATAGAATAAAATTGGAAGTGTTAAAATAAAATTATCACAAAATATTGGTAGAATACTTACAAAGCTTAGACAATTTTGTTTCATTTGAGTTATATATTAGGGTTTTTTTGTAAGGCATAATTGTATTGCTTATTTTTTATATTTTAGCAATTAAGTATTTTATTGTGACAATGGCTAACAGAATAGCATGGTGAGTCATAATGTATTAAGAAAATATGCCAGAATTTGTGTTCTGTTTGCATATGGTGTTTGTGAAACAGAACTTCAATGAAAGTGAATGTTAGGAAATAGTAATGTTTATTGAATGTGCAAATATCTGCTGTCTAGTGATTAAAATATTGAGTTTTTACAATATCTATGTGTCATCAAATTTGCAATCCTTAAGATGTCTTTGTTTTGTTTTCAAAGTTTAAACATGTTTGGAATGGTCCCTCGTCCATATATCAATTGGAAATAAATAGAAGGAGGAACTACAGTAGTGGCCAAAATTGTGGAAACCTTTTGGGAAAGGTGTATTTTTGAGGTTTGATGGCTAATAACACCACTTTTTGGGGAGTAGTACCATAAAATTATATATCAATGAAAAGATAATTTAATTAAGAATGTAATGCCACAAAGTTTGTTCAATTATCTGTACTGTATTCTATGAAAAGTTATAGCCAAATAACCAGAAAAAGGAAGCACAACTTGCTTAGGTTGATATCAGGTAGCTTTCCTTCATCTGATTGAGCATGAGTGTTTAGAGAGCCAGTCAGCTCTCTAAAGCCAGCATGAGTGTTTAGAGAGCCAGCATGAGTGTTTAGAGAGCCAATGAGCATGAGTGTTTAGAGAGCCAGTCAGATGTCATCTTGTTTTGGTAATGAGCCAATCATATCACAGTAGGATTCAGTTATTGATGCCATGTATTGAAGCTGAGAGGAGGACATTTGTCAGTGTGTTATGTGATCACTATCAAGTTGATTGGTTTTTTTTGTGTTCCTTCATTTAGTGAGTTTGTAAATATAATAAAATTAAAGTAATGTGCGAAGAGTTGACTGGTTGCCCAGAAAGCGATGTAAAATAGTATTATTAAGTGAACAAGGCTACAGTTATAAAGAAATCAGAAGAAAAATTGGTGGAAACTTAACCAAAGGTGGCATTTCTACTGTACACTTTTCCCAAAAGGTTTCCACAATTTTGGCCACTACTGTATGTAATCGACATGAAATTTTACAGTAGCTTAACTTTGTGCTTACTTTAAAAGAAATAATCATATAATCCTCTCTATATGAATGTTCTAGACTTCCCATCTCAATTGCAATTGTGATGCTGGCTTCCTTGAAGACATGGTGTGGTTATCATGATATCCAGCAGAGAATCTCTCTCTCACACACACAACACACACACATACACAGCTTATATTAATAATCTTTAGATTGTTTTAGATTTATTAAAGCTGAAGAAAAAAAATTAGTTCTGAACAAATAATTTACTTTTATTTATTGAGCAAAATAATGATGATTATAGCTATGTGAAAAATGTGAAAAGATTTTAGCTAAATCATCACAAACATTTTCTTAGAAACAGGGTAATAAGAATAATGACTAAGGGAGATTCAGTTTACATCTTTTAATATCATTGCATGAAATTGAAATATTGTAACAAAAATTCTCAGTTTTTGTGAGTACAGATTTTAAATAGTGCCAAATGAAATAAAAGTCAATAAAAACTGAAGAAGGAAATAAGTGTTCAGAATTTTGTTATATTTTGAAAATCAATTTTAGACAAAGGCGTAATACAAGTTATCACAAGTGATAAAAGTATGGTATTTAAATATATTTATCTATCTCTTGGACTAATATTTAATTCGATTTTAAAACAAACTATTTATTTATTATCGTGGTTTTTAGTATCGCCTGTTCACCGCCCTGAGTCCTGCAAGGGAGATAGGGCGGTATATAAATTTAATAAATAAATAAATAAATAAATAAATAATATATCCTAATTCCTATTTACATAACAAATATTTGCAGAAAATTTCTCATATCAATATAAAAATATTGTATTAAAAATTGGGCATGCTAGTGTAATCAGTTTATACAACACTACATATAGTATTACAGTGAGAATTTCTTTTGGTATATTTTCCCCTCTCAATATTTTCCTTGGTGGAAAATATTGCTTTGTTTTGTTTTGTTTTTATTTTTTTCCCCCATGTAGGAAAGTTTAGGTAAATTAATCACCAGGAACTTTGTGTGAATGTTAGATCATTTGCAGCACACCTACGGAGGGTTAGCTTCCTATGAGTCATTTAAATTAATCACAAAGCATAACTTCTTGTCAAGGAGTTTTGCCAAATAAGGATGAAAGTAACCAGGCAGCTGCAAAGTAGTATAACATCTAATGTATAATGAAAATAAGGTATAACAACAAGGGACGAAATCTTTAGAAAAAGTGAAAGATATAATTTCATAGAATTAATTTGAAATGCTGTAATAATTAGGTAACTTTTAAAAATATTTATTTTAACGTTATAATATGTCTTATTTAAACAATAAATATATTTGTTGATTGCCTGTTGTGAAATGTTGTAACAAATTCAACATCTATATTATCAGGTTATTAGAAAAAGCATATTCACAAATAATATATATTTCAAAATATATAAATTATGAATTAAATATACTGTTGTATGGTAATAAAGTAATAAAACTGTCACCTGTAACATAGTTTATTTTTCTATCAAGTAAAACAAATGAATAGTTTTCAGGAAAACAGGGACACATAGGAGATTGTGGAATTCTTTTGCTAAAGTGATTTCATAAACTACTGAAAATCTTCTAGATTTGCGTTGAGGGAAATTGAAAAATATAGTGGATAAGTGAAGCTGTGATTTAGATAAGTAAAGTAAATAAATGAAGTAACTTCTGGAGAAGAATGACAGACTGAATATTGTTCCAAATAAGCAGAACCAATGATTGCAACTAAGAACAGGGAGTCAGTGAGCAGCCTGGTTCCTTCAACTCTCTCTAGACAAGAGAAGATGCAAGATTGCCGATGCAATGGTCTCTGGAGGATGCGAGAATACGAGCTGCCATACTTCCTTTATCTGTAATTGGAGCCTTCAAAGGACAACAACTTTGCACTTTTGTTTGCTAATCACACTTTGGAAATTGCCTACTAACTACTTTAAACAAGTTAGACATCTTTAAAATGATAAAAACATTGAGTGAGTGCTTTCAATATTTAATATAATAAAATAAATTTGATTCTTTAAAAGCTTGAAAAGTTTTAAAAATAGGAAAAGCAAGACAAAATTTGAACTGTAAAATTTTTAAACAGATTAAGGACTATGAAAATTTTGGAACATTTGATTTTGAATATTAAGACTCTGAAATTAATTCTAAATAATATTGTTTGTGGAAAAGAAAAAAATATCTTCAGTATTGGAAACAACAAAATATATAACAAGATAAGCAACTTATAATGATGTTCAGAGGCACTTTTGAGGAATTGTACCAGGACTTTAAATTATTGATCTCAGCTGTGTTGTTCTTTTCTTAGGAACAGTCTGCTCTCAAATAAGGCTGTAATAGAAAGGGATTTGCAATAAGATCTATCTGAGAATGTGAACAAGCATTTGTCATTAGACATACAAAGCAACTGATGAGGCTTTAAAAATTAATTAGGAAATAAGAATGCCAATCCTAGAGAGTAATTGTATACTTCCTTCTTGGTGGACTTAGAAAAGTGGCTTTTAAAGTTTTGAAGAAATTCAAGAAAAGAACCAACACTTATCTGAATGGATTAAACAGCAAGATTGTTTTTACACAAAAGGAAGGAATCCAGTATTCAATAAGGGTTAAAATGGGAAATGTTATTATTTTGCTGACATCTGGGCTGGAAAAATGTGCATTATTTTAACCTGCTTCATCATTTTAGCCATTGTCAATCCACTGCAGTATAAAGGCCTCTTCTGCAATATGATCCTGAGTGTTCTTTGGCCAATTGGGCTTGCAATAGTAAATAGATACCACATATAAGCATGCAGGAAGGTAACAGCATTCCATGTTTCACCATATGATCTGTGCTGCGATGTGATGTCATGGTGGCCACATGACTGTGAAAATGTCTCCATACAATGCTGGGTGTTCAGCTTAAGAAATGGAGATGAGCACTGCCTCTTAAAGTCAATCACTTTATCTTAAGGAGATAAAATCCACAAAGACATCTTTATCTTTACTGGGTTTTTTTATTTCTGAGGGGGAAAACACTATGAAAAATAATACTTCCAATCATTATGTGCAGATTATATTACATATTGACCAGTTTTCATAGAAAAGACGCCTAGAGAGCAGTTGGAGGACTAGCCGAACCGAATCCGACCGAGCACAGGTAAGAGTTCATATTAGATCCTACCTTGTGGCAATGAGGGTGGTGAGGTCTAATTACTATTCCACCCTCATTGCGTCATCAGATAACCGCCCGGCCTCCCTCTTCAGGGTGACCCGCTCTCTCCTTCAATTGGGGGAGGG
>NW_015387076.1:127510-139936 GCF_001527695.2 Protobothrops mucrosquamatus
GTGCAGACCAAGTTCGAACTATAAAACTCTCCCATAGACTGACCGTTTAAGCCCTGATGATGTCAGCAGAATGCTGACGAAAGCTTGGCGTTTGGTACTGTAACATTAAACTCCTAGAGTTTGATTATTTTACCCTGGTGTTCGTTTTATTTTATTTGTTTGGCATATATATATATATATATATATATATATATATATACACTATAAAGATTAAACTAATTACATATTGAATCACTGTCCCTGAAAAAAAGAAAAATATAATATTGTATTATCTACTTGATTGGCTGTGATACCAAACTGAGAATCCAGTTCACACATTCTGTAAACTCATAATGTTGTTTATTTGATTTCTGCAAAGTGTATTGTGGAAACCAAGCCAATTTTGGTTTATTCAATACATGTTACATCAACCTTGGCTTAATACAACAGATGGCATACTTTGCAGTATTAGACCCTCTACAATGATGAACAAACTTGTCCATTCCCAAAATAAATAATAATAAATAATAAAAATTAATTAATGAATTACTACTATAATACAAGACCTGCAATGGCTAAGAGCAGGAAAGTTGAAGAAAGAGCTAGAGGGACTAATACTGGATGCACAAAACCAAGCTTTAAGAACAAACCCATACAAAGCCAGAGTTAAGAAGACAACAATAGATAGCAAGTGCTGCTTCTGCGAAGAAGCTGAAGAAACACTGCTTAGATGCTGCAAGAAGATTACATAGACTGATTAAAAACATTGGCATGCCAAAACAGCAACAATGGTGTATTGGAAAAACCTGCAAGAAATATTATTTGCCTGGAAGAATTGGTGGGACCATAAAATAGAAATAGTAGTAGAAAATGAAGAGGCTAAAGTGCTCTGGGACTTTAGAATTCAAACAGGTATCTGCCGTATAACATGACAGATTTAACAATTGTCAGTAAGAAAAACAAAAAAAAGTCTGGATAATGGACGTGGCCGTATCTGAAGCACAATAGGAGAAAAGGAATGGAGAAAATAACAAAATACAAATATCTCCAAATAAAAATAGAACAACTGCCAAATAGAAATAGAACAACTGTGTAAGAAACAAGCAAAGGTAGTTGTAAGAATAAGAGGAGCTTGGGTGCAAACCCAAAACAACTGAAGCACCACTTAAACACCATCACCATCGACAACTTCACCATCAGTCAATTGCAAAAGGCAATTTTACTCAGAACAGCTTACATCCTGTGATGACATCTGGCTGACTGTGCTATGAACTAGTGATACTATTATATTTGAGACACTTCTCCAAGCAGGAATTGCTGCTCTGTGCAATCATCTCAAGAACTGATATTTGTCTAGATAAGCTTCCTATTGGCCAAACATATTCAGGCAAAGCAGTGCTGAAAAAATTTACTCCCGACTTGGCTCACCATTCTTCCTGTAAATGTGGAGGATTGCCTAGACAAAGTAATTTTAAAGTCTGCCAATTAAAAAAAAACAAAAACCCTTCTAGTCCATATTTGAGAAATCCTGGATTAATATGAATCCATTTTATCATACATATATCCATTGAAATAATACAGTAATTATTATCCTGACCTCATTAATTTCAACAATCTCAAAGATTTATTTAATTTAAATTTAATATTTATTTAAATCAACTAACTACCTCTTAGAAAGACTCTGCTTACTCTTCCTTTCCTCCCATTCATCCTCCATTCTTTTTTTTTTCTTTCCCAATGATATTGATTATCCCTTCGAATTTCAGAGCCAAGGTTGGCTCACACATAAAACTTTACAAGTTTTCTTTCCATGCATTCTATTTGGTTGGAAACCATCAAAATAAGATAGGGTCTAAAATGAGTGATGCTTGATGAAAAAATAGGTACGAATAGTATAGTCTGTCAAAATAAGGATTTTAGATCTTAGTTCCTACTTTAAAATCTCCTGTAAGCAATACTATTGTCCCAGATGTCAGTTATTAATTAATGGTTATCATAATATAACAATGGAATATCATATTTAGTTGATGAGTCATATAGAAGACCTAAGAATTTTAAAAACTTCAAATATAAGATCTTTCTGTGGAAGCACTTTGGTATTTCATGTCAATCCTTTTGTCTTCTGAAGTAATGACTTGAATCTAATTCAGAGTGTGTCATCCAGTGCATAATTATCTTTGCACTACTATTCAAAAACAGAATGTGGTTGATTTTGTTTAACTTGACAGCCATGTTTCTTTGGCTCCATGAATGCTATCTGGCATTCTCTGGCTGCTCCTATTGCCTCAGCTTTAATTAGTTTTTGATTGCTGTTAATTTCACAGTCTTTTCATTTAATAAATTACATCAAAATGGCTTAGTTTTTGTTGTATCAGGTTTAATTAGTTTTGTGGACTGCTTACTTGAGTTTTGATTCGGTCTTTTTTGAAGAAACTTATTTCTGCCCTTCTCCCAGCAGTATAGCCAACTGATTCTTTTATGAAAACATTTTGTATGTTCATTGTTTTTCTTAATAAATTAACTTGCTAAAATTAGAATCAGAATCAGTATCTACAGTACTAATCATCTAGATTTTTAAAGTCCAGATACAGAATTAAAGAAAGGAGCTTTTCATTTAAATCTGTGTTATTCGCCTATGTTTATATCATGTGTGTGTGTGTGTGTGTGTGTGTGTGTGTGTGATATTCAATCATAAAAAATCTAGATTTCTTAAAAAAATATTTCTTTATACCATAGACCAATCATATCCCCTTAGAGGGCAATCACTGGATAGCAATAAAGAGTTAGTATTTTCTGTAATTATTTACAATTCTTACATGACTGTCCAGGTTTTTGCAGTTCTCATAAGCCTATATCTTTGCAATATAGGATGTGGTACCTGTTGCATTTTTTTATATATAAAACCAGAATCTCTCTCCCTCTCTTATAATTTGCTATAAGACTAGGGACTTTATCTGATAAATCTGGCATTTTTTAGTTTTTGTGCAATATTCCACAAAGCTAATTAGATTTTCCAGTTCAATCAGTAATTGTAACTAGACACTGGGACAACTAGATAGTTGCTTTTTATTACTGTCTCCCTGCCTCACACAGCATGAGTTCCTAGATATTAAATTACAACACTTTATCCCAATCAGTATAGTCAGTAATCTCAATAAATGAAATTTGTAGCCAAGAACATCAGGCAATTCACATTTGTAGCCACAGAGTTAATGGCTTATTCTTATTCTAAACACTCTGATGAGATGATCTTTCCTTTTTTCTTGACCTTAAATTTGATCTTTGCTATTTACTCACAGCAGTAGTCTTTTTAAAAACCATAATAAGAACTTAGATATTTTTTGATCCATTGGATTTCATCACATTTTTCATTTTACATGGCTATACCTGTGCAAATAATAATGATGTAATGTTCCTGATTTATTGTTTGTTATTCTTGTGACATACAGATGCTGAATACAGCTCATATTCAGAGAAAGGTGAGGTAGTTTAAAACTGACAAAAACTTGTTGGATTTTGGATTTTAATTCCTCAAGTGAAGAATTAAAGGTGACAGAAGTACAAGCAATTATACAGCTTTTATTCTATATGCCCACATTACACCAGTAAGTTAAATGCTTTGTTTTAAAATTGGGGGGTGGGTGGGTAGTTTCCTATCTGCTTCTTTAATGTCCCAATCCTTTAAAAGATACAAATAAATCATATACTTGAAATAATACCTGAACAAAAGAGTCCGTAGTATAAGCAACATGATCTGTTTGTCCATGAACAATTAACAGTGGCGACATCCTTTAATCATATTTATTTTCTATAAATTTTTAAAAAGAATCAGTATATGGACAAAAGCTCTGTCATTTAGTTTGGTCTTATGTTTCTTTCCAAAGAGAAAATATTAGTACTTAGTATTCAGACCATGATAGAACATATTTTAATTTTAGAGTTATTTCTACTTGTTCTCTTAAAGCATAGTTATACATATCCTCTGAAGCATAACTTTTATAGACTTCAACAAGTCTTTTATTTTGAGTACTAAATATAAAACAGGAATTTTGGGTAGTGTGAGTAATTTGCAACAGCATCTCATTAGTTAATGGACAAGCAAGTCTATAATTTCCTTGATTGGTTGATTTTTATAAGCTATATGTTATAATTTTTCAAAAATGAAGAAAAGAAAACAACACTCATACAAATTCAAAAGAATTTAAAAATTATATGTTACAAAACAATATTAAAAATATAGTCAATAAAATATGGTTGAATAATCAACAAATCTAAAACATGATACAGTTAATATATTCTAAATATATTCATTAAAAGCTGAATAATAGAATTTCATACCCAATATATAATTAAATTATCTCTCTATTGAAGTTTAAGATACTTGGGTTACACACTTAGAGTCATTAGGAGGAAAAGAGAGAAACTATAAATAATAAATATAGATTAAGAGAATGCTATAAACATTATGTAGATTAAATATAAAAGGATACTCAAATTTTAGAAGTGTCATTATTCCTTGGGTGGAAAATAAAGTCTTCATATAGAATTAAATTCTATCTCAGATTTTTTTTAAAAAAAATATGAAGTTATACTAGACATTGAAGCATAGTCTCACAATTTAGTTAGCTGTTATGCCATAGACAGGATAAAATATTTGTTTTAGTACAGATCTGTAAAATCCTTATAGCTGTTAACACATGCAGTACAATGCCAGTTCAGTATATTTTAAAAGAATGTTTTCTTCACTAAAGTAAAATAAAAATATCTTAGTATGAAATGGGATTACAGTTTTCAAAATTTGTTTGATTCTATAATGAATTAGTTTCTAATATTGTTGAACTTTGCAATATTGCTTCCACATATGGAAGAAGGATCTAATCTGATCATTTCTACCATTTCACAGAAGTTATTATTTTAGCAATTTTGACTGTAGAAAACTATCAGTATAAAACATGCCAATTCTCTCTAACTGTAATGATTGAAGTAGTGTAAATGTAATATTTTTTCCAGTTGAAATTCTCACTGTTTCTTCTCTATATATATATTCAGATTTTTAATTCATTTAATCATACAACCTCTGATTTGTTCTGTGCTGTATTTGATTAATAAATTATATATATTGCCTATAAACATTCAGTATTACAAAAATTCCAAATTCAGTCAAGTTTCTCAGCACAAGTAGTCCTCAGCTTATGACAGTAATTGGGACTAGGTTTGCCATTGCTGTGTGATATGGTCATAATTCTGAGTCCCAGGAGCCCAGTTTTGAACTGTAACCCTAATACACCAATTCACCATATTTAGTAGTTGAAGCTGACAAGGTACATGGAATGTGGGAACTTTAGAAAATATATTTGAAACTTATCTTTTGACAAACAAATTAGTCTGATTCAGCATCTCATATCAACACCTTTGGCATTTTGAGATGAGTATGTAGCAAGTTATATATATTCAGTGCTCTTTTTGTAAAAAAAAAAAAAGGTGCGGGAACTCACACACATCATACAATCTGCCTTGCCTAGTCTACAAGGTTTACCTAGTTAAAAAAAAAAACCTTCAATTTTTAGTGTATAAAAAAGACTAGGATTTTGTTCAAGGTAAGTTAATACTATTAATGTTACCATGCACTGTGTGGTTTTAAATTACAAGAAGGCATTTTATTAATCTTTTGGGACATTTACCACTGGCATACCCATTTAGTTTAATGAGTGGAAATGTCAGCTTTCTATGTGGAATGAAATTGGCCCAATAAAACAAAATTTGGTTGCTTATAAAAGATTGAATTATTTTTAAGAAGTTGTCAAACAAAGTGGAAAAATTTACATTTGGAGTTTAATATGGATATTGACTTGAAACAAATTAAAGTTGAAACTTTGTCAGTGAACAGATTACTTTTAATTTACCTTTAAGTTAAACCCAATTTAATAAATAGATCTGATTAAACCTCATACTGTAAGTCTACCTTTACATCTGATGTAATTAATATATATTATTATTAATAATAATACCTCCAAATCACATTGGCTTTATTCTTATTCTTCCCCTCTGCAATTTGAATATAAAGTATAAAAGACTAAAAAGAGATTTTTGTAGATATCCCAGCCATTGAACTACCCAAGGAACTGAAACAGCAAAGTTTCACTGTCAGGCAAATTTCCACATCAGCTGCCTTTCTTTCCTCTCACTTTATCTCTTTTTAACCTCACACACACCCCACCTTCTGTAAGGGAAGACAAAAGGCTCACTCACCCTCTCGTGAAAGATGACCTCCATGTTTATGTGTTTCCCACCACCATCAGCTTCCATACCACATGGTTCGACCCAAGCCACGCTCTGGCTGTGGTGCTCTGGCACCTCATGGCTCCTCCTAAAGGAGGCAGACAGCACTGGAGGGGACCCCCGCTTGCACCATACTGGCAGTGGGGCATTTTCAAAAACAAAGGGAAAATAGGAAGGGAAACAATAGGAAAAAAATGCAACTCTGGAAAATCCATAAAAAAAAGGTGCCAGAATCCCATTCTAGTGCGTTCTATGACAAAAAAAGACCTGGATATATATCTATATAATATATATCTATATCTATATATCTATATCTCTCTCTCTCTCTGTGTGTGTGTATGTGTGTGTGTGTGTGTGTGTGTGTGTATCCTTTAAAATGCTAAAAATGCGAATCCTGGGCATCATATTAGCCTAAGTTAAAAGAAAGAAAAACACCAGGATAGAATAAACTAGACTGTTTAATGTAAACAAGCCTGTGGTTAAAAAATCACTAAGCTTTCATCAGTCATCAGAGTTGGAGTAAAAGGAGATCTGGGAACTAGCCTATATAACGACCTGCCTCTGCGCTCGTCTTCTTGAGCACGTCATCGGCCCCTTGATTGTGTTCGTCTGTAATGCGCCGAGTTGCTGTCAGATGGAGAGCAACTCGGCGCATTACGGACGAGCATGATCAATGGGCCCGAGAAGCCAGGCACAGAGGCAGGTCGTTATATAGGCTAGCTCCCAGATCTCCTTTTACTCCAACTCTGACGACCGACGAAAGCTTAGTGATTTTTTAACCACAGGCTTGTTTACATTAAACAATCTGGTTTATTCTATCCTGGTGTTCGTTTTTCTTTCTTTTAACTTAGGCTATTTCTAATTGTCAATTTTGGTTCTCATACCTTAATATGCATCACCTTTTTTGTCCCTTCCTTTTTAAAAAATAAATGAGTTAGAAGGATCAATACAGAGACATTCATTGTTACTACTGAAAATTCCTGAAAGATGTTCTAATAATAGAACCAATCCTATTGCTTGCAGGTTTGGTCACAGAGGACAGATATATGCTACAAATAGAAGCAATAACAGTGTTACCATGTAAATTATTTTATTCTCTTTGCTTTACTGGCCTTAAAATGTCATATAGTTAATTATTAAATTATCATTTTATAGAAAGAAAGCAGTAATTTTTCTGAGGCCATCTAATAATTCTAATTGAGCAGGCATTCAGGTGTACAAAGCCTAAGTAAAATTTACTTCACCATATTGCTTTTTTATTGTCCTTTATAAAAGCAAAAAAAATGTCATTTTGTAGCATAACATAATCACACCTTCATCTTTAATAGCATTTACAAATTTAAGCCACATCCACAGTAATATACTATACAAGACAAATCTACCTAAAACAAACATGAGAGTTTATCTAGTTCATTTAGCAATTATTAATGAATTAGAACCCAATTTTGCAACAAAACAAATTGCAATTCCTTCAACTTTTACCTGGGGAAAATATAGTACTTTCATGTATGAAGCATTTAAAAAATGTAATTTGAAAAAACTTTTTTTTTAAAAAAAATCTGGATTCCATATTTGTAAAGAAAGACTCTTCGCACATAAAAAAAACCTTCTCACCTGCCTTATAGTCCATGTTTACTGTTTTTTTTAAAAATTGGAAATTAAAAAATTGAATTGATGTTTACATTTTTTTCCCTGAACAATTGGACAATTTTAATCTTTTTGTTATAATTTACAAAATTCTTAAATGCTTTGACAGTAATCTTTGATTACCTTAAAACATACGGTAATATATGTCTTGTTTATGCTTCAGGCTGTATTTCAAATATGTAGCCTAGTGCAATACATTCAGATTCACAGTATCTGTATACATTATTTGTTTTATTTGTTCTTCTTAGGTATTCCATTAATTCAACCTTGACAGCCTTTTAGATAATATTAAATTCACTAGTAATATTTCCTCTGCCCTAGGCAATTTTTTTGCAATATACAGGACTCCAGATATGAAACAAAAGTAAAGGCATCTAATTATAATACAGTACCTGTAGAATTGCAGCGTTATATCATTAATTAAATGTTATAGTCCTTATTAACCTAACTCATGTGTAAAATTCTTGCACACAGTTATAAAACTAATATTAATTGCACTAACAAATGAAAATTTAGGAAATTCTACCACTAAAGTCCTAAGCACTAAGTAAAATATTTATAGATGACTTTATAGTATTATACATTGTAAGGTTATCTGAAATTTATAGCAATTTTAAATCTGTTTCTAAAAAACTATGAAAGCATTATATATTTATCTGGCATATATTTACCTAAAGATTTTATCTTGAAACTAGTGAATCCTTTCAGCGACAATCAGGCTCAGAGTCACCTTGAACCATGAGATTGATGGCAAAGAAATTTAACAAATGTAATAATTGCACATAAAAACAATGGAAAGAATAACAGTACTGGATGAAAGTACAAATAAAGATTTGAGATGGTAAAAGTTTGATGGATATCTACAAGGTATTGTGTTCATACGTAAATGTACTCCATGAAAAATGCTATGTAAAGGTAAAGGAACCCTCTGTATAAAAGCTTATATAGTTGGCTTGGACACCAAGCTAGAAACCAGGAGGCTTGTGAGTTCTAATCCTGCCTTAGGCATGAAACCCAGTTGAATGCCTTGGGCCAGTCACTCTCTTTCAGTCCACCCACCTCACAGGGATCTTGTTGTGGTAAAATAGAAGAAAGGATTATGTTCATGGCCTTGAAATATTTATAGAATAATAAAGACAGGAAACTAACAAATAAATAACATCTGATTCTATGAGTTATGAAGATTTCAAAGTCTCCATTGTTCTTGTTTTGACAGAAGGTAATTTCTTATCTATTCCAGAACTTTCTTAAAATAACAGGACACTGTAAACTTCCCTATTTATATTTTATAGTTTTCTTTGGATCATGCACAGTGTTTTTTCACTTTTTTTTTCTAACCTGTTATCATTTCTACTTTCTCTACTACTCTCTCATTTGATCTCCTTTCTTCCTTATTATTATGACACTTTTACTGCTTCTCTTTTTCATTTTTATAAAATGCAGTACTAGACAACCTGGACTTCTTGTTTTCTGCTGCCAGCCTAAATAAGAAAAATATTTTCTTCACTATTATGAAGTGGATTGTTGAAATTTCTGTATTTTGCATTCAGTTTATCTATATACTCATAGCTTGTTAAAAATGTTTAGTGCAGGTAACCTTGTTTTACTGAAGTATGAACAAAAACAATTTACCTTATTAATTATGGTATTATAACTACTGTCAACCTATATAGATTTTTTTAAAAAATAATTTATCCTAACTTCACTTTCTATATTCTTGTTTTTAACGCAATAGATGATAGGAAGGAGGCAGGCAGACAGGCAGACAGAAATGTGATAGTGGCAATGCAGAAGAACTTTATTATTTTGATTTCTCCTTTACATTTGTTTGAACTAATAATAAAGCTTAAAATCAAGTTATTTACTGGGGTTTTCATTGCATCTGGATCCAAAAGTACCAATTACCTGGGCAGCTGATCACTGCCCTGACACTTGACAAAACACAGATAGTAGATCTATCTGCTTCTGTTTGTTTTGCCTCAACTATATTTGTCAGATTTTCTATAATTCAGAATTCAGAGAAAAGCTCAGTTAAATATTAACCTGAATAATACTACATTAAGCTTAATCGGTTTCAGTAATCTGCAAATGGACACAAATTCCTTGTGTGTATAATCACATTTGGCCAAATAAAATATTCAAATCAAATCAAATCAAATCTGAAGAGTTTTAAATCCTTCCATTCTCCACCATTCAATCAGAACTGAAGAAGGTTCTTATATGAGAAACGAAACATCTTCAAGGAAAAACAAGAAAGTCCAGTTGCCTTTTAAAAAAGCACCTTTTGAACAACCATGATCTGAATGACTGAGAATCTCCATAGACATATTAAGAAATGTGTAACTTTGATGTAAGAAATGTTAGGAGTTAGATGTTTTTTATTATTAATTTTGAAATTAATACAATTTGTATGGTGATTTTTCTAGAAGACTTATTTTTTTTAAAAAAATGTGAAAAATATATATTGATTGAGACATCAGATACAGTAAATGTCTATGGAGATTCTCAGTAATCCAGGTCATAGTTATACCAAAGATAACTGGACTTACTTGTTATTCTTCAGCTGAAGAAGCTTATTGGATGAGAAGCAAAAACTTCTTCAAAGAAAAAACAAGAAAGTCTAGTTGCCTCGTGAAAAAGCATCTTTGGGATCAGATACAGTATTTGATGAGTTGTCTATAAA
Source organism: Protobothrops mucrosquamatus (assembly GCF_001527695.2). Taxonomy (NCBI): domain Eukaryota; kingdom Metazoa; phylum Chordata; class Lepidosauria; order Squamata; family Viperidae; genus Protobothrops; species Protobothrops mucrosquamatus. Next base: position 138,099 of record NW_015387076.1, read on the forward strand.
ATCTTATTTCACATTAAAAACAGTTATTATACCATTTACTCTTTTTTCCTTTGTTAAAAATGTTATACACACGCATACTGTAATAACTGATATTGAAAAAGAAGAGCACTTTTATACCACAGCATTTTCATCAGTGTTTCCACACAGAACTATAAAAAGCATTATAAAGCCCATCTATAATTATATTTTGATTTCAAAATATCGGTAAAAAGTTATAGTGAATGAAAAGAACCAAGAAATGGGTTGAGACAAGAGTTCTCACCAATGGTGGAAAGGCAGTGGAATAAAGCAAGAGGCTCTGCTTTTTGGGAAATATACTGCCCACAAGCTCTGCCAAGCTGTGGCCTTTCCAGAGGAAAGATGAATTTGGCTAGGATTTCATATGCATGGCAACAATGCCAGGAATATATTGGCTCATCACTTGGACACAACTGACATTGCGACAACAGTCATATCTGAGCCTGGCTGAAAATGCCCAACATATGCCTAAATGTGTATGCCCAGAATACATTGTTCCTCTGTATCTCTCTCTCTCTCTGTGTGTGTATAGTCTCTCAATCAAATTCCCTTCATTATAATAATTTTGTTTTACAATTTTTATATTCTGTTGATTGTCAGTAAAAATAAAAGCAAGCTAAAATTTCCATTTGGTTATCCATGTTTTTAAAACTTGATGGTTTTTCAGACCAATAAATTGTTTTACTACCTGTTAGCAACCCAGCTGTTATTGATAAAAATGCATATTATTGTTTAGCTTCCAAATTCAAAGTTCTCTGACTTTATTACTGTCAATATAGTAATTTAACTTCATCTTTGATTATGATTGCATTCCCAGGTATACCTTTAAATGCTCATTCAAATATATTAGATCTACTTAAGGGCAGGCATACTCAACTTTGAATTCAAAACTATCATTTCTCTGAGGTTTTCAGTGCCAATCTTAAATAGAAAGAAATGATATGTCTACAACTTTCTATGTTTATTTAAACAATTTACGTTCAAAATATATAGTAAATGTTGTTTAAGAGTAAAATATATATGAATTAAATATAGTTATTTCATAATAAATATATTAACATAGCTATGCAAAAGAAAAGGAACTCTACATTTTTAGGCATTATAAATGCAATGGGAATGTCAACCCACTGGATAGACCAAACCATAAAATGAATTTCATAGGAATAGAATTATTTGCTCATCTTGGTGTTGGCAGCTTTCAATAGCACAATTCATAGTATTATTTTTTTTTAAATGGCTTTGGGAGTTGAGAATTTATTTATTTATTTATTTATTTATCAAATTTATACCCCGCCCTTCTCCTAACGGACTCAGGGCGGCTATGAGTGGCACTCTTGTGCTAGTTCTGTTTCTTCCTTTCTTCTTTTCAGTCAGTGTTAATGGGTGGGACAGGTACAGTCCTCAGCCTCTGCTCTATGGAGTTTCACTATTTATTTTATTTATTTATTTATTTATTGAATTTTTACCCCGCCCTTCTCCTTGCGGACTCAGGGCGGCTAACAGCCTAATAAAAACAAATACAAAAAATACCAAAATACTATCATTAAAAACATAATTAAAATGAAATATTAGATTGGCCTTTGTTATTTTAAAATTATTTTTAAAACCCCACTAAAAATTATCCCTTAGGCCAGTCCTGCTAGTTGAAATAGCCATGTCTTAAGGGCGCGGCGGAAGGAAGGGAGATCCGGGATCACCCGGATCTCTGGGGGTAGTTCGTTCCAGAGGGTGGGAGCTCCCACCGAGAAGGCCCTCCCCCTGGGGGTCGCCAGCCGGCACTGTCTGGCTGACGGCACCCTGAGGAGACCCACTCTGTGGGA
>NW_015387076.1:141324-148033 GCF_001527695.2 Protobothrops mucrosquamatus
CCTAAGGAGTGCATGATCTGACCATGACAAGGGCTCTATAACTACCTCCCCCATTTCCAGATCATTCTGCCACTGGCCAGAGACAAAAATTAGATCTAGTGTATGTCCTCCCGTGTGAGTGGGGGCATGAACTAATTGGGTCAAGTCCAAGGTCGTCATGGAGGCCAAGAACTCCCGAGCTGCCGCCGACGTTTCGCCCTCCGATGGCAGATTGAGATCCCCCATGACTATAAGTCTGGGGGTCTCCACCGCCACCCGGGCTATTACGTCAGCCAGCTCAGGCAGGGCCGTTGATACATAGCAGGGAGCCAGGTATATAATCAACAGGCCCACTTGTACCCCTTGCCCCCACTTCACAAGGAGGGACTCTGCACCGTCTATCTGAGGCACAGTGGTCTCCCTCGGACATAGGCTTTCCCTTATAATGACCGCTACCCCACCGCCCCTACCCCGGGCCCTCGGTTGATGGAATGCCTGGAAACCCGGCGGGCATAGATCAACAAGGGGAACTCCCCCTTCCATGCCCAGCCAGGTCTCGGTGATACCTGCCAGGTCCGCTCCCCCCTCTTGAATAAGCTCCTGAATGAGGGGGACCTTATTTACCATGGACCTGGCGTTGCATAGCATCAGCCGATGATCCCGGGCCCGAGGATCTGAAGTCCCTGGAAGCTGAGTAGAGCCCTGAGGATCGGAGCACCCACAAGCTTGTAAGCAGCGTGTGCGTGCTCCCAAAACCCGATATGGTCCTCTGCTCCCGCCATATCTGCCCCTCCCACTGACCGTACTAATCACACCACCCTCTATTAACCCCCCAGTCTCCACCCTCACCGTTCCGCACCCCTCGGACTGGACTGGCCTTGGCCTCAGAGAGGGCTCCCCCAAGTCCCCTCGGGCCAACCCCGAACCCCCTAAAAATTTAATAAAACACCCCTCTAAGAAGACTCTCAATTTTTTTCTCCTTAGTTCCCCACTTGCTGTATACCACCTCTCGGGGTTCCACACCCCTTCATCGAGGCAGGCCCTTGGGATGGTATTGGGCCATGCCTGCACGATGGGGGAATCGCGCAGGGCCAGCAGTTCCTTCCTGGAATACAGTCCGGTTCACAACAGGAAGTCCAGCAGCAGTGTAGGGGGGGGGAAAGACCTCATGATGGTTATCTTGGTCAGGGGCCTGAGATGGATAAAGAGAAGGTAGCAGCAACCATTTGTTGTTCTCGTTGTCCCCCATAGGGGGGGGAATGGCAAAGTCAAAGTCAGCCGGGCCCCAACCACACGAACCTCCAAGTCCACGCCAGGCCCCCACCATCTCCACAGAGGCCGGCCGCAGGATCTTCTACTGGAGGGCCTCAGACCAAAAACAGCCCTCCCCCGGCCCTCAGCCTCCATGAGGCGCGGGCCCAGGCGTTCACGCTCGTCGGGCACTCACTGCCGAGCCCGGGCGCACTCCACCGGGCCCCGATCCTCCACCAGGCCGAGCCCTTCGGGGCAGACCCCCCGTCAGCGCCTGGGTCCTCCGCCAGGCCGCCGATGGCCTACAATGTAGGCTTGATACATTGTATGCTACTTTTCAACATCTACATTTTCCTGAGTTGGTTTGGGCATCAGGGTCCCCTGGTTCTGGGAAATTTTCATCTATTGTTTTTGATGGGTTACATTACCACAACAGAACTTGTGAGGAATTTAGGGGGTCTTCCTAGATTAATGGCTCCTCTTTGCGGGACAGGTGTCAGCCATGACCAAAAGGTCCTTTGTGTTACGTGCCAAATATACCCATTCCTGAACCAGAAAGTTTTAGTCACACAAGTCTGGTCATCTCCCAATCAACTACTGGATGGTGCTTTATATAGGGATGCTCTTGAACCGCATCCAGAAGCTACAGCTGATACAGAATGCAGTGTTGCAGGCAGCTTTGTGCGCTATTTATCAGTTCCCATTATACTGCTGCTTTGCGTTCTCTATTCATTGCCAATATGCTTCCAGATCCAGTTCATACTGTTGGTAATGATATAAAGCTTTTCATTGCATAGAGCTATGTTATTTGAGGGACCACTTTTCTCCAGTTATGCTTACCCATCCCATTAGGATTCGCAGGTGAGTCAGGCTCTCAATCCATCTATTATGGAATGTCATCAGGTACAGCCCCTGTTTCTGTAATGGTACATGCCCTTTGGAACATATGTGATTTTTTAATTTTTGTTAGCTTCCCTCAGTTATGAATTCAAGATAGCTAACCTAAATAAATAATAATAGAAAAAACTTTATAGAGCTAGATTTTAATAGCATAATTTTACAAGTATGACTGTGCTTTACTTACTTTACTTCTTATACTACAATCAATCAGGGAGGCATTTGGCTTGGCTGCTTCCCAGGTATTAAAAAATATTTCAGCCCTCTTTCCCTTTGTAACAGTTTTTTGCATATCTCTGTAAAGGTCAGCTTACATACTGTCTACACAGAACGTTGTTCTTTCTTTGATTTGTGGATGATTCTTGTGCAAGCCTCTCTTTCAGGTATACCATTTTTAACTACATTTCATTCATTTATTGAATTTCAAATTAAAACAGACTAATAATGGTTTGGAAATATTTATGCTAGTCTATCGTATAGTAGTGTGCATAGAGAAAATGTGCACATTTTTTGAATAAAATGGATTGTTGTTTAATTTTTTTAATTTTTGCTTACAATTCTTTTTCCAAAGAGTTCTAAACTCACAGTTATGTGTTTGCTGAAAAATGAAGACTTCTTAAATAGTCTATCAGAGTCTATACTTAAGCTTTTCTAATCAAATTTCACACTTTAGAGCAGCGAAGACAGTTATTATTTTTATTTATTTGTATCTCACCTTATTATTTTATAAATAACTCATATCGGCAAACATATCAAATACACCTTTCTCCTATTTTCCCCATAACAACCCTGGGAGATGGGTTGGGCTGAGAGAGAGGGGCTGGCAAAAAGTCACCAACTTGGCTTTCATGGCTAAGGCAGGACTTGAATTCACCATCTCCCACTTTCTCTCTCTCTCTCTCTCCCTCCCTCCCTCCCTCCCTCCCTCCCTCTACTTCTCTCTCTCAATAAACCTGTTGGAATTCTAAGTTCCAATCCATTTGAGTTCAAAAACATTGCCTCCTTTCAGTGAAAATCTTGAGCACAACCCTATATCTCCTAGAAGCAATAATAGTTGTATGATTAACTTCAGTGCATGATTCATCAACTGTCTGTCTGAGTAGAAATCAGCTTCCTGCTGGAGAATATTTTGAAATAGTTATTTTCCAGCATTTTGTCATGGCAGCATGATGCTACTGCATGTAGATTTCACTGCAGTTCAACTTAGAACTGTGTAATCAGCAAATAATAATAATAATAATAATAATAATAATAATAATAATAATAATAATAATAATAATAATAAAAGTTGGAAGGGACCTTGGAGGTCATCTAGTCCAACCCCCTGCTCAGACAGGAAACCCTATACTATTTCAGACAAATGGCTGTCCAGTCTCTTCTTAAAGACTTCCAGTGTTGGAGCATTCACCGCTTCTGGAGGTAGGTTGTTCCACTGGTTAATTGTTCTAACTGTCAGGAAGTTTCTCCTTAGTTCTAGGTTGCTTCTCTCCTTGATTAGTTTCCATCTGTTGCTTCTTATCCTGCCTTCAGGCGCTTTGGAGAATAGCTTGACTCCCTCTTCTTTGTGGCAGCCCCTGAGATATTGGAACACTGCTATCGTGTCACCCCTCATCCTTCTCTTCATTAAACTAGACATGCCCAATTCCAGCAACCATTCCTTATATGTTTTAGCCTGCAGTCCCCTAATAATCTTTGTTGCTCTTCTCTGTACTCTTTCTAGAGTCTCAACATCTTTTTTACATCGTGGTGACCAAAACTGGATGCAGTATTGCAAGTGTGGCCTTACCAAGGCATTGTAAAGTGTTATTAATACTTCACGTGATCTTGATTCTATCCCTCTGTTAATGCAGCCTAGCACCGTGTTGGCTTTTTGGCAGCTGCAGCACACTGCTGGCTCATATTTAGGTGATTGTCCACTAGGACTCCAAGATCCCTCTCACAGTTACTACTATTGGGCAAGGTACCACCTATACTATACCTGTACATTTGGTTTTTCTTGCCTAAATGTAGAACCTTACTTTTTTCACCATTGAATTTCATTTTGTTAGATAGCACCCAGTGTTCAAGTCTGTCCACATCCTCCTGTATCTTAAGCCTATCTTCTGGAGTGTTGGCTATTCCTGCCAGCTTGGTGTCGTCTGCAAATTTGATGAGTTTCCCATCTATCCCCTCATCCAAGTCATTGATGAAGATGTTGAAGAGCACTGGGCCCATAAAAGAGCCCTGGGGCACCCCACTACACACTTCCCTCCATGTAGATGCAGTTCCATTGAGTATTGCCGGTCAGCTGAGTATGGCCAGTCAGCCAGCTACAAATCCATCTGGTGGTGCTGCTTTCTAACCCACATTTTTCTCTCTTATCAAGTAGTAGGTTGTGATCTACTTTATCAAATGCCTTACTGAAGTCCAAGTAAATTATATCCACAGCATTCCTGTAGAAGGATGGAGATCTATTTGTGGGCCAGAGTCAAAGAATAGCAACCTCATTTGGTGAGAACATGTTTGATAGTCTTGCCATAAAAGTAAAATTATTATTAATTTTAAAATAAAATAATAAAATATTAAAATAAAATAATAAATATTATTTTATTATTTAAGGGACAAAATGTAGATCACTTCTTTGAAAATATGACCAGGGTTTATCAGTTGCTATTGTATGAGCATTCAACATGCTTTGGAGGTATTTCCTATAGATACCTTAGCTGCAAGAGGCAGCAATCAATAAATAAGTTGACTAATTTCCTCCATATCCTCCTTCAAAGAATTGAGTCAAATCAGTGAAAGCAGAGTGGAAGCATTCCTAAGGTTAGCAGTTTCTCTTGCACCATCCAAACAAAAAAAATATGATAAAGGTCCATAGGATATAGTTTGCTGTAATGATTAGTAGATTAATAGTTGGTTTCTCTATAGTTCATAAACTTTGCACACACAAAGGTCCATCTGGGTTAGAGTTAATTCAGTCCAAATTTCTGATGTTAGTTGCTAATGCATTCTTCAGAGATAGCTGTTCCTTGTTAAATGCCTAAATGAGATTCTGTTAATAGAAATGTTTGCTGAAATACATGTTTGATAATAAATTTTTGTCAGATTGCAATCATAATTCACCTAGGGTGAATTTTAAATAGGGAAAAATTTTTAAAAATTTTCAAAGATTTTAAATATGACACAGCTATTAATATATTTGCTTTTTAATTGGTTTTATAGGGGAAATGTTTTTTTGTGTTGTTTTTTAACATGCTGTGAGCCGCCCTGAGTCCCTCTGGGGAGAAGGGCGGCATAGAAGTTTAAATATAAATAAATAAATAAATAAATAAATAATTAGAAGACACTGAGCCTAACAAGAATGGTTCGTGATTCCCATCTTACATATAAGGTTTACTTCCTTCCTTTTTTTCCACCTCTTTTATATTTATTGTTAACTTACTGTTATTCACTATATGCATTCTGTTTTAGCTCTTAGAATTTGCTAGGACTTGATTCATAAATTATATATAAAAGTATATATAGTCTCTGTGTGTGTGTGTGTGTGTGTGTGTTTGTGGGTGAGAGAGAGAGAGAGAGAGAGAGAGAGAGTATGTGTGTGTGTCCATGTATACTTTTCCGCTCTGTTCCAATATATGTACAATAGGCTTTCCAAGTAATATTTTCTCAGCAGTTCTGATTTTCTCAATTTATCACTGCAAAAATTTCAGCCATTCTAGAATGTTCCTCTAAATTGTTCCCCATTCTCTCTGAACATGGATCATAAAGCTATATCTGACTAGGTATAATGTGATCAAATGTGAAGGATCATAAAACTAACTCTTAGAAAGGTGGAAAGGTTTTTCAATCTCCTTTCTGCAGAGAACAACAGAGTTGTCTCAAGAGAAAGCTTGTTACAGAGAAAAATGCAATTGCTGAAAACAGTGGGAGCTTTAAACTTGTAAAGTCATGAAAGACTTAAAAGAGGCTATGAAACCAAACTAAATAGGTCCCCAGCAGGAGATGTTACCTATAATATATGTCTCTCCAGGTTGACTGAGAAGAAGTAAAGGAAGGAGGGAGAAAATAGAAATAAATATACAATAATGTTATGAAGAGGGAGTTCCTTTGAAGAGAATGAATAGGAAAAAAGGAGAATGGAGTGGAAAATGTAGACATATAAAGACAACAAATTAAAAAATTAAATAAAATGAAAATAGCGATAGAAAAGGGGAAAGAAGTAGCCTGTGATGTAAAAAGCAACAATATCAATAGAACAGATTCTGGCACATCAGACTTTAAAATTAAGTTTCCCTTTTGCTTTACACCTATTCACCAGTGAACTGAATCTTTGCACTTCTTTTGGTTTAAGGGTTTCATATTTTTTTTTACTGCATGGCACATTTGAGAGCTGCCCTCCACAATTTGGTGATGTCATTGGACCTGGATATCTCCGAGACCGCCTTCTGCCGCAGGTTACCTCCCATCGGCCGGTACGCTCCCACAGAGTGGGTCTCCTCAGGGTGCCGTCAGCCAGACAGTGCCGGCTGGCGACCCCCAGGGGGAGGGCCTTCTCGGTGGGAGCCCCCACCCTCTGGAACGAACTACCCCCAGAGATCCA
>NW_015387076.1:148133-162063 GCF_001527695.2 Protobothrops mucrosquamatus
AGCGGGATTGGCCTAGGGAATTTTAGTGGGGTTTTTAAGGGTAATTTTAACGACTAGGCCTTTACAAATATTTTCTTTTAATCTGGTTTTAATATTGATATTTGTTGTAATGTTGTTTTATAAGGCTGTCAGCCGCCCTGAGTCCGGTGAGGAGAAGGGCGGGATACAAATCAAATAAATAAATAAATAAAATAAATAAATAAATGTCAGAGCCTAATTGGAATGGGACTTTAAATATATATATATTATATTTTCCTTAATGTGGAGTTTATTTTTTACCCAGAAAAGTATGTGGAGAGGCAAATTATTTAAGGCAATGAAAAACATAAAAATCAATGGCAAAGACAGTAGGAGAAATATGCAGGGAGGCAGAACAAATTCAGATTATAGAAAGAAGTAGTGGAATGGAAAGAAGTATAGAGGAAGCATAAGAAAAAACATGTATGGGTATGTAATTATTAAAAATCAAACAAAGAAAAAGAGGCAAAAAGCAATAGAACTGTGATGAAGAGGATGTAGGAAATGTAATGTGTACATGATAATATGGAAGAAGAAAAACATGGTGAACAAATAACAGCTATGTGAAACACCGATTGGTCATATGCAACCTAGACATGTCTTGCACTTTTGAGTTTATTATCCTAAAAGTTTATATATACAATTATTTTACTCTTAACAGAGATTTTTCTTCTGGAGGAGATATGAGGATTGGGCTAAATGTTGACTTTTTATATTTATAAGTGGTTTACAGAGTCAGCATATTGCACCCAACAATCTGGCTCCTCATTTTACCAGCCTTGGAAAGATAGAGGTCTGAGTCAACCTTGAGCTGGTCAGGAGTGAACTCCTGATAGTGACAGAGTTAGCCTGTAATGTGGCATTCTGACCACTGCACAAGCATGGTTCCTGGTGATGTCTGTAAACTATAGACATGAAAATGATAATATTTTTTTCTCAATATAATTTTAAAATGGTATCATTAACTGGTCAGTAACTAACTAAATTGAGATTAAATTGCATCCCAGAACTGAGAGATTTTTTGGGGGGAGGGGGGAGGAATTTGCACTACATTATTTGGTGTACCAATGCCAACTGTTCTTGGATTGTGAAAACTTCTTCATGGTCACTCACACCTTAGTCACTTCAACCTGCTCTACATAGGGCTACCCTTGAAGATCATCCATAGGCTGAATGCAGGGACAGAAGTAGTTATGGGTATTTCTTAAACACCCATATGACATCTCTACTCTGCAGGCTGTATTGTCTCCCAGTAGGCAAGGTGCAAATTATCACCTATAGATACCTATATGGCATAGGATCAAGTTACCAATTCTCCTAAGAATATTGATCCATCACACATGCTGATAGGAAGGACAGGTTCTTCAGATCCCTTCCTTGAAACAATGTCATATTGTGGGACTTAGAAAGTGTGAGTTACCCTTTGGAATTATCTTTACCCTGACATGCATCTGGCCTTGATCGTGCAGGTCTTTAGAAAGTAGTTAAGATGTGGTTTTCACCAGAACTTCAGGAAGAGACCTGAAGGAATGTGACCTCCTTATAGAACATGTAGAATGGGCAGATATTCTTAGGAGAATGTGGTAACATGATCCTATGCCACGTAGGTGATAATTAAGCCTATTGGAAAACTGTACATCTTATAGAGTAGAGATGTAGTGAGTCTCCTCATTCTTAAAAGTTATAGTAGATTCCTTCATATTTACCATTTGTTCTTTAGTTAATTTTAATAATATGTTTGATTTGCATTGTTTATTTGATTTTCTTCCCCCCCCCATGCCACATTGTTTGAGCTGAATTGAATCATGTTCATTGAGTTTAGCAACCATATATAGTGCATTTAGAAATGTCTGTAAATTTATTAAAATGAAAAAAAACCTGAAATATCACATTGGCATAAGTATTCAGACCCTTCACTCAGTACTTTGTTGAAGCATCTTTGGCAGTAATTACAGCCTTGAGTTTTTTTGGGTATGATGCAATACGTTTTGCACACCTGGATTAGGGGGTTTTCTGACATTCTTCCTTACAAATCCTCTCAAGCTCAGTCAGGTTGGAGGGAGACCGTCAATGGACAGCCATTTCCAGGTGCCTCCAGGGATGTTCAATAGGATTCAAGTCAGGGCTCTGGTTGGGCCACTCTAGGACATTTACAGAGTTGTCCTTAAGTCACTCCTGTGTTGTCTTGGCTGTATGCTTAGGAATGTTGTCATGTTGAAAAGTGAACCTTCGGCCCACTCTGAGGTCCTGGGCACTGTGGAACAGGTTTTTATTGAGGATATCCCTGTACTTTGCTCCATTTAGCTTTCCCTTAACCCTGACCAGTCTAACAGTCCCTGCTGCTGAAAAACAAACCCACAGCATGATTCTGCCACCAATATGCTTCACTTTTGGGAGAATGAGCAGTGCCTGGTTTCCTCCAGACATATCATTTAGAATTGAGGCCAAACAGTTCAATCTTGGTTTCATCAGACCAGAGAATCTTGTTCCTCACAGTCTGAGAGTCCTTCAGATGCTTTTTTGTAACTACAAGAGGGCTTTCTGTGTTTTGCATTGAGGAAAGGCTTCTGTCTACCCACTCTGCCATAAAGCCAGTGGAGAACTGTAGTGATCGTTGTCCTTCTGGAACTCTGTCCATCTCCACACAGGATCTCTGGAGCCTAGGATCTCTTGGGCTCTTGGTCACCTCTCTTACTAAGGCCCTTCTCCCCCAATTGCTCAATTTGAGTGGGTGACCAGTTCTTTGAAGAACAGTCCTGATTGTGCCAAACTTCTTCCGTTTGAGAATTATGGAGGCCACAGTGCTCTTAGGAACCTTCAGCACAGCAGAAATTTAATTGTAGCCATCCCCAGATCTGTGCCTTGCAATAATCCTGTCTCTGAGCTCTTCGGGCAGTTCCTTTGACTTCATGGCTTTTGTTCTGCATTTCCAAAGGGGTGTGTGCCTTTCCAAGACATATCCAATCAATTTACTGTAATTTACCACAGGTGGACTCCAATCAATGTGTAGAAACATGTCAGCAACGATCAAGAGAAATGGGAGGCACTGGAGCTAAATTTCAAGTGTTGTTGCTGGATCTGGTCATTTTCAACCTTACCTTTCTTTTGTTGGTTTCACCCAGAGGATCAAATTTAGTCCAACTCTTTTCTGCTTTTGGAAAATTAGCTACTGACAGGCAGACAAAAGCCCTGATCGGCTTTGGATAATTTGTTTCCCAATCTTTGTCTGACCTGGAAAAAAATATGGCTTCATGATTGGGCAGCATATCATGTCTCTTTACTGAGAAAGGAATAATGTTTGAATTATACATGTGAATTAAACATCAACACATCACAAACATGGTTAATTCACATATATATCAGATAATATGTATACACAATTAAAATAACAGGTTGAAATATGCATAATTAGAAAACATCTCTTAAAGCATACCTTTGCTTACCTGTATCAATTTCCCACTTCTCCCTCAATAAGTGCTTTGCAATGTACAGACAATAAAAGTCATCTTGATGAGGTGTAGTGGTGATGTTTTGCTTCTGGGCACCTTCAATATGTCCTGTGATAGGAAGACATTTCTAATTGTATGTAGAATATGCAGAGTAAATTATAACAGCTCCTAAATGCAGAAGGTGATCTTTGAAACAACCTGAAGCAGAGTAATGAAGGGGCTTTTACTTACTATTAGGACAGGGCTGAGGGCTGTCCTAATAGTAAAGTAATTTCACTTGGCTTCATTGTAAAGTATGACAATCCTTTAAACTTTTGCACAGTTTTAACATATGCTATATAATTTTCTAAAAGTATAGTTTGTTTTATTATTTGTTGTGACTTTATCAAGCCCAGAGATTCTTAGATAAAGAATGGTTTGTGAATATTTTTAAATAGCCTTTGAGAATGACAATGGTTTTTGAAGGGGTGGATAAGTTCACTGAGGACATGTCTGCCAACTATTATAATTAATAAGATTTTAGAGATAATATACAATTATTGCAGGGTAACAATTAGATGATTTTGGAAGGATTTGGGACCAAATGGATTGATGTCTTGATTCAGTAGGCCTTATGATATAGGAGGATTCCAATATTTTCATATTTCGTTGCTCATATATAGAAATAGAGATGGTGAGCATTATTCTTATAATTGTGAACTACAAAAGGATTCTTCAACATCCACTTACCTGGAAAACAGAGACCTGATAGCCTAACTAATTATTCCATACCGAAGTATCACTTTCACAAATAATCCATGAATATATTTATTCTGGATTAAGGTTAGTTTAGGATACTGTGTGATTTTACTTATCAGACTCAGCTTGTAATCCAAACTACATAGGCAAAGAAGATCATTGTATTATCTTCCTCAATGCCATGATGTCACACTTCTCAGGGAATCAAAGAATAGAAATTAAAATGTGTTATTCTTGTAATTATAAATCCTGATTATTACTTTATGCAGATTCACTGATATTTAATGGGAGGAAAAATAGAACCAATGATAAATTGTTTTTATTTTATGATGGTCTGAATGTTTGTGAGATTAATGAAAGTGTCAGTTTGTTTTATTACTGAAAATCATTCCTATTTTGCCCTTAATTTTGTCAATAATCAGTTTTTATTACATACAGGAGAAAGCCTTTTGTTCCAGGAACTACAATTTCTAAAATTACTTCCAGAGATAATGAAGTCTTTAAAACTTATGAGTGAGTTCTTAGTCATCAAGTAAATACAGTATTTGCTATATTAACATGACAAAGATCAAATGTTTAGGCAATCAATGGTGCTGTAAATCCTCACTATGAGGCATATTGGTTTTCATACTCATTTATCTTCAGCTGCATTTAATGGAACAGTTGTAATCAAAGCTATTAATAGCACAGTACAATTTCTGTAGGATTACAGATTGATTTAAAATGTATATTTCACAATGTATTTATTATGGTTAGAAAATACCAAAATGTTCATTCTGTTCCTAGCTATTAGAATGATTTTAAAATCCAAGTACAGTTCTAAGGACAACACAGGATTGCAAGCTATTTAGTTTATTATAAGGATTCCTTTGTTATGGAAATAACATCAAGAGTCTGGATGAAGACGACTACGATCAATTCCTGAACATCTTTCAAGCTGACAACATCAAATACACTGAAGACAAGAACAAGGTTAGACATGAATACATCAAGAGAGTGAAGAAGATCGTAAAGTGCAAACTAAGTAGAAGAAATACCATCAAGGCAATTAAAACCCTGGACAAGTCCAATCATTAGATACAGCACTGGAATAGTGGACTGGACTCAAGCAGCCAAATGGAAAGAAGAATAGAGGAGGCATAGGAAAAAAGCCCCTTCGTTCCTTGCAGAACTTTATGACACACATTTCACATCTTAAATTAATGAAACCTCTTCCTATAATAGGAACCTAGTCCACTCACTCATGATGATGATGATGATGATGATGTTATCCATTCAGCTATGTCCAACTCTTGGCAATTCTTAATATATGACTAATTGAATTTGCACAAGCATGACTTAAATGTGCCAAAAGCTGATCTAGGTTTAGACTTAAGACAGTTTTCTCCAAATTGATGATCTGCATGTAAGAAAAAAAATGGAATTGGAAACTAAGAAACTTGTACTTAATTTCTATGGAGATTCTCAGTCATCCAGGTCATAGTTATCCCAAAGATGCTACAGATCTGCGCATGGCTCACTGCATTGTACTGCATATACCATGTTGCTCAGTTTGCATCTGGGTGTTTTATCCTTGGGATGGACAAGTTTCTGCCTTAGTGTATTCTTTGGTTTGAAGTGTGCACGTATGTTGTGTTGGCTGAAGACCCTCCTGAGGTTTTCCAAAATTCCTGCAACGTATGGGATGATTTAATTGCTTCATTTATTGTTTTCTTCCTCTGTTATGGAGGAGCTCCTGCTAGGTTTTTTTTTGAGATTTGATGAAGGTCCACTTTGGATAGCCACATTTCTGAGGGCTTCCTTGATGTGTTTTATTTCTTTTTCTTTTCCTTCTTTGCTGGTAGGCAGGCCTTGAACTCTGTGGTGTAGGGTTCTGATAACTCCCATTTTGTGTTCCAGTGGGTAATGTGAATCAAAATATAAATAATGATCTGTGTGAGTGGGTTTTCTGTAAATTTCAATGTTAAGGCTTTTGTCTTCCTTAATGTATGCAGCACAGTCCAGGCTAAACTATTTTCCTTAACATCTTCACATGTGAATTTGATGTATTTGTCCACCAAGTTGATATGTTTGGTGAATGCTTCCAATTCCTGTGTTTTAATCTTAACCCAAGTATCATCCACACCTATACCAGTGATTGGGTGGAATTCCTGTGAAGGAGTTTAAGGCCTTGGTTTCTACCTCTTCCATGTAGAGATTGGCCACAATGGGGGATACAGGTGAACCCATGGTTCAGCCATGTTTTTGTCTGTAGAAACCTTCACTGTATTGAAAATAGGTAGTAGTCAGGCAGAGGTCCAGCATGGCACATATGTGGTCTGGGCTGAGGTTGGTTCTGTCACCTAGAGCACTGTCTTATAGCAGACATTTTTTCACTACCATGACAGCTTCCGTTGTTGGGATGCAAGTGAAGAGTGAAGTCACATCATAGGAAACCATCCGCATCTAGTTTTATTTCCCAAACCATGCTGGTGAAGTCATGTGAATTATTGATATGATGAATGCTGTTACCAATTAGAGGAGGTAGTATGGTAGTTAGATATTTTGCAATGTTGTAGGTGACTGAGTTGATGCTGCTAACAATTGTCAACCCTCAGAACACATGGCCATCCCAAGTGGACCTTCATCAAATCTCAAAAAAGACCTAGCAGGAGCTTCTCCATAACAGATGAAGAAAACAATAAACGAAGGAATTAAATCATTCCATATGTTGCAGGAATTTTGGAAAAGCTCAGGAGGATCTTCAGCCAACACAACATATTTGCACATTTCAAACCAAAGAATACACTAAGGCAGAAACTTGTCCATCCCAAGGATAAAACACCCAGATGCAAACTGAGCAACATGGTATATGCAGTACAATGCAGCGAGACATGTGCAGATCTGTACATTGGGGAAATGAAACAACAACTTCATAAACGTATGGCACAACATAGGAGAACAAACCCATCAGCAGTCCATCTGCATTTAAAAGACAAAGGCCCCTCTTTCAAAGACAGTAAAGTCTACATTTTGGACAGAGAGGACCACTGGTTTGAAAGAGGGGTCAAAGAGACCCTCTATGTCAAAATTGAACAGCCCTCTCTCAACAGAGGGGAAGGGATTCGAAAACATCTATCTCTAGTCTACAACACAGTCCTTTCAACAGTTCCAAGAAGGCTCCATACCCATTTGCACTACTCAGGTGACCCTGAAGACACAGATAAGTCTCTATGTAGCTTTAATGACTCGCTAAAATAATGCAAATGAACAGCTGTCTGCAGGAGTATAAATCTTTCCATTCCCCACCATCCAGTCAGAGTTGAAGAAGCTTCTTGGATGACAAGCGAAATGTCTTCAAAGAAAAACAAGAAAGTCCAGTTGCCTCAGGAAAAAGCATCTTTGGGTTGTACTTAATACTAAGAAGTACAAAGTTAGAGAGGTAGAGAAAATGTTGGATTGCAAATACAATTTTACTTTTTGTCCATAAAATATATTATTGTGATATAATTCCAGTTTTAAATTATCAAGTATATTCATTTTAGTAAACTATATCTTAAAATATTATTAATTTATATTAATTCAAATCTGAAGAAACTGTTTTTAAAACTTTTGCAGATTTTTTAAATAATATGTTTTAATTCAAATTTTCATAGTTTATTTCGATCAAGCATTTATGATACTAACAATTTAATCTAGGCTGCTTCAGCAGTTCTTCAATGGAAGTCTGACCCTCTCACTCAATAATCTCTATTAATAGGAAACTGACATCAGATGTTTATGTGATTTCTTAATGAGCTTAAGGATCCTGTCCTAGTATACCTGTAAAAGGTTATTTTAAAATAATTTTCCATAAACCTCAGTACAACCTTTTGTATTGCAGCTTACTAGAAATGCTTCCTGTATGTTGGCCCAGATAATATTTAAAGGGACAGTGGCAGTTCTTGCAGCTGGAAATACAACTCAGTAATTGTCACACTACTAACAATCTACAAATTTGCTCATATGATTATTGATCATTTGTTAAGCATGCATAAATTATTGGTTCTGTCCCCAGAATTTAGACACTATCAAAATAAAAATTGTCAAATTTTGAGCTTGGCGGCTGGATAAAAATAACTCTGGAAAGGGAAATCAATAGTAGTCTGCTTGTTTTGTTTTGTTTTTTAAAGGAACACACAATATTTTTGAGCAACATGCATTTGTTTTCTCCATTACTAATATCATATGCCTGAAACTGTTGTAGAACTAAACTAAAATCAAGTACTCTGAACTCCTTTTATAATTTTTAATCTTCTCCTTAGGACCAGGATGGGGACAGGGCATTTGGCCTGGGTCTTGAAGTTCAAAGAAGCTTCAATCATAGACATTTGCTCTCTCTCTCTCTCTCTCGCTCTCTCTCTCATAGACATTTGCTCTCTCTCTCTCTCTCTCTCTCTCTCTCTCTCTCTCTCTCTCTCTCTCTCTTTGTGTATGTGTGAGTGTGTGTTTTCAGACTATGCTCATTTGATTTTTTTTTGTATCACTTTATTGATTTCCTTCAGGGAAGCCTGGTTTTATTTTCATGCATCAACATACAGCTAGGCTTAAAAACTGGAAAAGATATGAAATCTTTAAAATAATCAGTGCTGACACCATGCATGATTCATGTACACCCTTTCAATAGTTTTAATTCATTTCTAAAAATGCAAATCCATACAGCAAGAGGAACTAATGCATTTAGCACAATTCCAGTATTCCAAAAGAACATTATTGAATTTGGGTTACTTCTCTGCATCTGCCTAACATATATATCTGAAACCTGACTACTTCATACGTTTTCATGTCATTCCATTTCAGCATCTTTTACAGATTCAGCACTTAATCTCGCCTATGCAAAAAGGCATTAGTCAATTAAATTGTGTGGTACCCTTGGGCATAAAGCAAATATTCTCATTTCACAGCCAGGGAATTTTCCTTCTGGAGTTAAACATTCTCAAAAGGAGAGGGGGAGAATAAGTGAATGTCTGACAGTGACTCACATTTCAAGTAGGACTGTGTCTCTTGCTGCCTTTATTTCTAATTAAATGGAGTTTGCCTGGAGATAGGATTTAAAAAACCACTAAAAAAGTCATATGATTTTGATAGTTTGCAGTTCTCAGTTACGTGCTATTTTGGTAAACACAGCTTTAAAAATATGTTCAGTATAATGTTTGAGATGATCTCACATCTCTTCAAGATGGGGTTTAGTAAATATAATGACAGATCATACAATCTGATTACTTGTTGACATCACAATTTGAATATATGATCAGTGTAGAGTAAGGATAAGTCAGATTTTGAGCATTGATAATTGAATGTAAGGTGAACTGTTCATATATCAATATGTGTATGTGTGTCTGTGGGTGTACATGTACATACACATACACATACACACATATTGATAGATGAGCAGTCCACCATATAGTCAGTTATATGGACATATACTGTACATAGACCTCCATATTCACTGGAAATTATTTAGCACGTATGAATCCAAATTCTGGCAACAGACCAAATTTGTTTCTGCTGTTCTTCACGTACATGAGTAAAACTGGCTTATAAATTGTGTAAGAAAAAAATCATCAACTAAAATAAATTAACTCTTGTTCCATACAGGTAATCATTTATTTTTTTAAAAAAGGTTTAAGAGTATTTTTGTAAGTAATGTTAGTTTGTACCTTACTACATATATAAATTTCTTCTGAGAATTCCAACTTTATAACTTGCAATACATGTAAAACTTTTATTTTACAAAAACGCTTCTAGTATTTCATTTTTTGAAAGTATTGTTATATATAATAGTTTATTTAACCTAGCTGAATGTGTTTGAGTGTTTGAGTAAGCCAAAGCTGACACATGATACAAAATTAAATATGTCATCTATCTGCAGGTTAGAATGCATACATTTTATTATATTGCTTAAATGTCAGATCTATTTTCACCTTCAATTTCTTCATTGAAAATGCATGTCAAAGAAATATTACAAAGTACTGACTAGAAGGATATCCAAATTTTTCTTATTTTGAATTTGTCAACAACTATGCATAAGTAATTCATTGGCATTCAAATTTATGAAAAATGGTGGGTGTAACTTTGTGCCATATTAAGGTTGTCAGATTTTGTTTACTCAGGGATTCACAGAAGCATAGTTTGACCAGGTAAGCCAACAACTATATGGATTTTTTTTTCAATGCACATTTATTCTGATCCACCCACCCATCCATTTATTTGATTTATTTGATTTAAAAGGCTGCCCAGCTCAGTAAGCCTCTTGGCTCAAAAATATATGAAACTTTATGAAGGTATTATATTATATGATTGTATTTTAACTTAGTCATAGTGATTGCATAATGGTAAAAGCAGTTTCTTGTTTCTTCAACTTCTATGCCCATCTCACTAAAGCAATTCTTTAGAAGTCAAGGGAACTAAAAGAAAAAACAAATATTATAGCAAACTTGTCAGATTATCACTGTATTGCTCAGACACCACTATTGTTAATAAGCTGTGATTATTACAGGATTTTTTAAAATCAATAAAGTTACCTCTAAAAGTTTTTGAAAAAGGAAAGCAAAGTTAGGATTGGAAAATCCAATAATAAATAACACAACCCTGAAACTATCAATATCTTTTTTCAAACATAAGTGCACACTGTGTGCCTGAGACCATGCCCGTGTCTGCCTCCTGTCAATCACACACATTCTTTTATTAGTCTAAGATAGAAAATAAACAACAAGACTGACAGTTTTGTGTCCTTTGGCATTTATGTCACCACCATAAAAAGAAGAGGGTATTATGTCATCAGTCAAGTCTGTCAAGTTTGCTTTGGGATGCTGTTTGTCTTTAAAGAGTTTGTCTATCTGTCCACCTTCTTATTTACTTACCTATCTTCAAACTACTACAATATTTATTATATTTGTTAATTCCAGATAGTTACTACAAATATTAATTTTATAAAATTGTTTTAGATAAGGTGTACACAATCTAGACCTACAATAGCTGGTAGAGTAATTTGCAATGAATTCATTAGATTATTAACAAACTTTCCAGTACACACATAAGTACATACCCTCCCAAACATAACTAAAATACATTGCTGAGATTTAAAAAAAAAATCCAAGATAATTGTGAACATTTTTTGTTATTATTGAATGGTACTTTTGTCATGGAAACAATACATTTCTAAAATTATAGTTCTATAATTCTGCTATATGCACATGATTAAAAACTAAATATTCTTTTTTAAAACTTAAAATCTCTACCTTTGATTCAAGATATTAAGTGATCAAAATGTTGCTAGTGCTCTGCCTAAATACATACCTGATCGGGACATTTTGTTATTGTTGTTTGGTTATTTCAAATTGCTATAACATTACTATCTAGACTAGACCAATGTTCATTTTCTGAAATTTTGTGCCTTGTTTTTGTGGGTTTATTTACTGTACTGTTCTGACCAAAATAATTTTGCTGTTTTAAATTTGATGAAACACAACAAAAGGTTACAGCTTAAATAAAATGGTGCTTGTTTTCATAGAGATTGTTAAGCAGCTGTAACTACAATAGCAAAATTATACCAACTGCCTATGTATTCCTAATAAAAACTTATTTCCTTTGTTGTGTTTCTTCATTCTAAGTTATTACTTGCCATTGAAAAAATGGTCCATCCTAAATATCTAAAAAGGTTAAATCATGGCAATATGGTGAATGTTTATTAAAACTGAGACTAATAAACTTTGTTTAGTTGCTATGAATTAACCTTTTTAAATACTTGTGGCCTGAATAATTGAGTCTTCATTTACATGTTGCTTTTCATTTTGGGGAGAAATTCCCTGCAGTTAGTATGGCTGGTTCATTCCAACAACTCACTAACTCTCTGCCTATCCAAAATTTTCATTTTGACTGAAGAAGTTACTTGGATGAGTAATGAAATGTCTCAGTTTTAATAAACTTTGGTCCAGTTGTCATGATTTAACCTTTTTAGATACTTTTGACCTGGATGGGTTGAGTCTTCATTTACATGGTTCATCCTAAATCTGTTCACTGGCATTTTTGTAAAGTCTTTGAAAAGATCTGAAAAATTGAGATGGGGGTTCCAACCCTGAATTGATACACTGAAGGGCCCCAACTGGCAAATAGTAACTGATTCAGATATCAAACAAAGATGAAAAATCTCTAGTACTACAGAATAAATTTAGATAAGCACTCCTGTCATTACTAAATCAGAAGGTTCCCAGAATTGATAGAACATCCACAGAAATACTGCAAGCAATAGAAGAGGAATCCGTTCTAACCAAGTATGCCAGAAATTGGAGTATGATGCAGTGTCCAACACACTGCAAGATATCAATCTACAGTTGAAAAGAATGTGGAAATACAGTAATTATAATTCATCCTACAGTTCATTCTCTTCTTTATTTTCCCTAACATTTTCTTCATTTCTCTCTTCTACTCCTTTATCAATAGCAAGGCATAAAAGAGAATGTATGCATTCTTAACTGACACTGTTAGATTAACACTTACTGATTAAATCTCCAATCTGTTTGATATTTTGGAAGTACCTACTTCATTTCAGACTATTTTATAAAAATAATGATTCTCTTTAGGCAACATAGTCAGCAAATAAAATTTATATCTTCTAAAAGGTATGTTTATTCTTAATGCATTATAAGGCACCACATGTTGGTATAGTAAACTGAAAGGATTATCTAGTCAATAAAACTGATATTATGGAACTATTGTGCTGTGCAAAGTATATGAAGGAGCAATTTGCAATTTTGTTAAAGCATCCAGGTTATTACAAGAATCACACGCATACTTCAGAAGCTGTTTTCATGTTTGTATAGTAACTGCATATTCACTTCATTAGTGGTTCTTGTGGAAGTATTGTCTGCACATGAACATTCATGTAAAGAGACAGAAACAGCTTTTGCAGATGTTCTGTGAAACTTGCAAAAATCAACCTTTTTAAAAAAGGTGCTTTGTTCAGATTCCTACACATTGCAGCTTTGGAAATATTTACATATTTACATATATTTTACACTCTCACAGACACAATTCAAAAAATTGAAGACCAAGAATTAAGTATAACATAGTAGTTAAGTTATTGGACACTTGCCAAGTAGGGCCGTATTAGAATGCTCACTGAGACTCTCATCTTGGAATAACTTAGGAGTGACTTGGAAACTATCACTCACTTTCGCTACAAACTCCCTCATTATTAGTGTAGAAATAAATTTTGGTTATATCCTACATACATTATAGAATGGTTCCAGGACAAAAAGTGGGTTATAAATGCAATTAGCATAATCAATGTTAAGATAAGATAACCTTTATTGTCATTTTTTTTTTACTGTGGGCACAACGGCACACATCAAAAATGAAATTTAGTTGCCCGCTCTCAAAGTGAAACACATACATGACACAGCACCTAAACATACTATGTACAACATATGCATAGACCCATACCCCTACATATACATAACAAATAAATATTAAATACTGTCCAACTTGAATATATAACGGAAGGAGGAAGCTTGAGAGTTCACAAGGTTAATGCTGTATGGAATGAAACTATGGATGTTCTGGATGTTCTGCTACGGATACCACGAAGCCTTCTCCCAGAAAGTAACAAGCAAAACAGGTCGTGAAGAGGATATGTAG
The DNA here is from genome assembly GCF_001527695.2 of Protobothrops mucrosquamatus. Taxonomy (NCBI): domain Eukaryota; kingdom Metazoa; phylum Chordata; class Lepidosauria; order Squamata; family Viperidae; genus Protobothrops; species Protobothrops mucrosquamatus. Next base: position 161,996 of record NW_015387076.1, read on the forward strand.
TATCCTAGATTATCTTACGGACCCTGCTCAAGCAACGCTTCTGTGCTATGTCCTGGATGGGAGGGAGG